>NW_026646471.1:600000-900000 GCF_949987535.1 Balaenoptera acutorostrata
CACATATCACAATGGCAATCGCAGATCAACAGATATTTGTCTCACTGCAAGTCAATCCACATATAACAAGGGCAGTCACACCATCAACAGCTATCAGTCTCACTGGAAATCAGTGCCCACATATAAAAAGTGCAACCAGAGCATCTACGGCTATCAGGCTAACTGGAAATCTCTGTCCACATACAACAAGGTCAACCAAAGTTCAATGGCTATCAGTCCAACTGGAAATCAGTGTTCACATATAACAAGGTCTACTACAGCATCAACGGCTAAGAGTTTCACTGTAAAATCAGTGTCCACATATCACAATGGCAACCACAGCCTCCACGGCCATCAATCTCACTGGAAAACAGTGTCCACCTATACAAAGTGCAACCACAGCATCAACGGCTATCAGTCACTGGATATCAGGGCTGCCACAGTTCAATATACCAAGGGCTGCCACAGTTCAATGGCTATCGGTCTCACTGTAAAACAGTATCCACATATAACAAGCTCAACCAGAGCATCAACGGCTATCTGTCTCACTGGAAATCAGTGTCCACATACAACAAGTGCAGCCACAGCATCATCATCTATCAGTCCCTTTGGAAATCACTGCCCACATATAAATAGTCAAGCAAAGCATCTATGGCTATCAGCCTCACTGTATATCACTGTCCAGATATCTTTTGCAACATTTGAGCTAATCCCACAGCATGTATATTCAGGGAACTGGAAATAGTGTAACTCCTGTTTCTGGTTTAATTTACAGATGATGTGGGTGGTCAGACTCAGTTAGTCCAAATACTTAAGAAATCAGTTGGATAGAAAACATCACATGAGTTCTACTTGTTGGCACAGTAACATGGTGTGTGGCTGGGGGGTAGAGGGTATTCACATGATGACAAGAATATGACTTGAGATTCCAAAGAATGAATAACAATTATGATATTGAACATACAATACGGTGTTATGGTCCGTTTTTCAGAGATGTCATATCTGAATTTAAACACTTAAATTACAAATCTTCAACCTGTCATTTTCTCAAATATAGATCTTAAGAGAATCTGGATAAAACAGGAGCTTCATTTGAGGTTCAAAAGAAGGTTGCTTGATAATAAATCATGCACAGTTACAGGACAGGTGAGCTGGTCAGCAGTGCACTGACAAGAGGGACAAGGCAGGTATGTGAGACATTGGAAGAGCCTTTTACTATAGTAGGAGGATCAAAGTTGGGCAAGGGAAAGCAGATGGAGTTCTCTGATTTTTTAGAAGTATTTGACCTATATTTAGAAATCCATTAATATTTAACTTAATATCTGAATTGTTGTTTGACTATGAAGAAAAAATTCACTCAAGCATAAATGTCTCTTAATCATATATAACAGAGGAAAAGTGTCTCAGAGACCTCACTTGGGGCACTGATAAGCATACATTTATGATATAACAGCAATAATGCTGTGAACATCAACCAGGGAGGTCGGCTGACTTACCCAAGGTCATTGCAAATCCAGAAAAAGAAAGTAAGCTTTCCTACATCCAACTAAGCAGATAAGCTCCTTCCTGCAGTACACAGAGCCTATACTCTGAGACCCCAAAAATGATGTTGTTCTAAAAAAAAAATCCAAGCTGAATACAACTTGACATTCTGGCTGGATTATGTATATAACAGAGCTTCCAGTATTATTCAGCGGAAAGAAAAAAAAAAAAAAAGAAAGTGGTAGGATTCTCTGATAATTAGCAAGGTACTTTTAGAGTTTACAAACATTAATTTAAACCTTGGTTCATAGTCTTAATTTTGAAAAAGTTACTTAATTTCCCTGAACCTCACAATTTCCTGGATACAATAAGGATAGTATGAGATAATTTTTGCAAATCACAGTGCCTCTATCTCTGGTAAATTCTCGATAAATAGTACTAATTGCATTTATTAATAATAGTTAATATTGTAATCATTTAGTGCTCTCACCTTCAGATGACCCAGACAGCAAAGTTATTATTGCTCCCAGTGACTGACACCTCAAGGAAAGCACTAACCTAATATAACAGTGACCTAGAGAACACCATTTTAGTGAAGCCATGCACGCCCACACATCTCCCACAACTAAACACACACTTCAGTTCTTGGAAATAATTAACTGTGAGCAACTATTTTATTCCAGATACACTGTAAATGCTGTAAACTGATCTACATTTCTACAGCTTCAGAAGATGGTCTTCCCATAAAGTATTACCTAGCAGCACAGCACTGCAGGGGGAACAATAACCTGTCAGAGTGAACAAAGCAAACTGTTAGCTAAATCCATAGTTTTATAAAGTCTATATTTACACACCTTCTATGACCAAAAAAAAAAAAAAAAAAAAAAGGTTTAACTTTCATTTTCTGGATTTCAGAAGTACAATTAAGGCTAAATGAACTTCAAATTGAAAATTCTGTTCTTCCACTCTTCCTGAATCTTTCAAAAGCCTTCTCAAGTAGCAAAATAAATTTTTATATGTTTCTAAACCTTATTTTTGATTCTTTCTTCTCATCTTTCTCACGTGTTATTGCTCAGACAATTAGCAACTGTGTCTGTTCATCCTCGGTGACGCTTACGAACATGCAGATGCTCAAATTCCATCTTGGTGGTCACAAAATTTTGCTTTATCTTTTTGGGAGACAGGTTCCGACAGCTTTTCTATTTTGCATGAGGCCTTTCCACCACAAAATTGGATTTTTCTTAACATCCCAGGGTCAAACAGCCTGTCAGCTCTGGCCTGCTCTAGTTCAGAGGTTGGAAGCGTTTAAAAAAATCAAACAAACAAACAAACAAAAAAACCCAAAAAACCTCCTTGGAGGCAAGTGCATGGCCTGTTTCAGAGACAAGCCTACTGGCCACCACCTCCCACCACATCACCATGGAGAGAGCCAGGTTCCTGATGCAGCGTGGCCTCCTCAGAATGCCTCTGAAAACACAGCATGCACAACACAGATGAATTAAATAGAAACTCCTCTGCAGAGACTTAAGTCTTTTGAGCAAGTAATCAATAAATCTGAAGTATCCTAAAATGAAATTTCATAAGAACTGACTGGGTTGGAATTTAAACAAATGCTTTTGACGTGTCACAAACCAAGCTGAATCTTCCTTCTGCATGGGCCTTCTTCTCAGTGACACACATTCATAACAATCCCAAGTTCTAGCCACTATTAAACAAAGGAATCTCATGAGTTTGATGAGCCAGCATTCAGTTAAATGATGTAACTAAGGAGTCCTTTGGGAAACTAACAAACTGTGAATTGTTCAAAATTTTTGAGAGTATGAATTATTAAAAATTAGTCAAAAATTACATCTTCCATCCAGTCTCCCAAACTAGAAACCTTGGCTTTTGACAACCCTGCACATCCTAAATCCAGTCAGTTGCCAAAACCAATCATCTAAAACTCAGACAGGCCTCTAGAATTAGACTCTCATTCACCCCAACTGCTTTCGCTCTCAGACCTAGTTTGAACGATTTCAATACTCTCTACCTTGGTTGCCAGTCTCCTGCATCCACCTCTCACCATGCAGTGAGACCTCACCAACAGCAAAGACAAGCACTCCCTTCTCTTGCCAGGAAAAACCTTGTAGATCTACAGTGATTCTGAGATGGAATTCCAGGTCCTGGTATGGACTCTGATGATGACCCACAGATGGCCATCTGCCTACCTGTCTCCTCTCGTCCTTCTGAAGTCTCCCTTTGTTCCTGCCAACCAGGATGCCTCCGCATTTCCTGGATGTGCCAGGATCCATCAGAGCCTCTGGGGCAGAATGACTTCTTCTCTCAAAGACAGCTCAGCTTTCCGCCAGGAAAACTCCTACTTAAACTTCCAGTGCCGCTTTGAATGCCTCCTCTCTATGGGTGGCTTCTCCCTCTTTCCTTCTCCAGGCAGTGAGTGCATGATCGTCTGTGATTCAGCAGCACGTTTAGCATCTGTATCAGCATTTCCTCTGCGTGAGTGTTGTCTGTGTGCTGCCCTCTCCCCTGCGAGAGCATGAGCTCCCCAAAGACATGAACCACGTACTATTCCTAGTCTAGTATGAATGCTAACAATGACTGAATCCTCTATTGCATGTTAGCTTCATCATGATGTAACACAAAGTACATGAAATTAAAGCCAGACAATTCCTGGGTTTAAATCATAAATCCTAGCACCGTCTTCTTCTAGAAACTTAGCTGTGGAGCACTGCGCTTCCTCACCTGTAAACTAGTAACACATCCAGCTCATGGGGAGGCAGGGGGAGAGGGAAGGAGGGAGGGAGAACTATGGAAGATTAAATGAGATGATACGACCACTACCTGGAAACGTCTGGGCATGAATATATTTATTAATGATAAAAAAGATAAAAGGGCCCTGGCACCCACTCTGTGCTGTCATGAGGTTAACAACCTCCCCATCTAACCAACTAGTAACAAAGGCCCATGGACGACACAGGAACTGACCGATCCCACAGGGTAAGTGCCAGCAAGCCAAGACTCAAAGCCATTTGGGGATCTAACCATAAGCTCCGAAAATTCCTTTACTTACATAAGTACCCGATAATTTATCTGATCCTCATCAAAATTCCTTTTACCTTCCTCATTTTATGGATGAAAAAACTGAGCCTCAAATAAATAACTTGCGACAAATCATACATACAGTTACAGGGTAAACAAGCTAGGATTCAATTCCAGTGTGCCTAAACTCAAAACACTTCAGTCAAAATCCCATGGGCTATTATCAATATAAAATGAGCAGACATACTATAAAACAGAAGACTGGCATGAACCTCCGGAACAGCACCTGTGTGGCGGTGATTCAAAATGAAGCCAGATTCCCCCTGGTTAAGGTGATCAGGAAACCTTCTTGGAAGGTTTCTAAAAGTATTAAAAAAAATAAAATTTGACATTTAAAAAATGAAAATTATTATTGGAAACAAAAATATGGCTAGAGAGCATTCAGGATAAGGGAGAAATCTGCAAATCAGGGACAGAGAAGCACAGTGTCCTCAGGGGACCAGGGGAGGGTCAGAGTGGGCACGGCAAATGCGGGGAGTGGGGATCCAACAAGGGTGTGTACCACAGGAGCAGGAAATAAGGCAGACCCAGTCCTGGTGAGAATAAGCCGCAAAGAGAAGGGGATGGGATGTACGGGGACTGATCCAGGCAAGAGGCCCAGAGCAGAGACATGGTGGGAGCCCTGGGCGGAGAGGCAGACTTCCCAGGAGCTGAGGGACACAGGTGGGGGTCACAGGGTTTCAGTGCAGAGGTGAGCAAGGTTTTACACATGGAAGAAAGCCACAGTCATGCCCTTGAGAAAGGAGGACCACTTGATGACGTTCTGCAAAGGAGTCTGATTTCAAGTAAGTTGAATCTGAGATGCCAGTGGAACACCGAGGTCAAGTTTTTCATCAGGCAGACAGATCCACAATCAGAGGTGCAGGTGTGACAGGAGCTGGGTGTCTGCATGCAGGCCAGCCCATGGGCACATGCATGTGTGAAGACAAAGAACGGGGGGAGGGAGGGGAGAGAAACTCAAGGACTTGACTTTCTACATTTTAGCAGCAGGAAGAAGAAAGGAGAAGAAATCGTGCTATGCAGCAAGGGGAGTTTGCAAGAAGCGTTGTCTAAAGCTGCCTCAAATCCTACTAGAAGTTAAGGAAAGTGTATTCTCAAAACTAAGGGAACAGACATATTTTCATAAATATCTGAAATATGTTGATGGGCCTGGAAATTGGATAGTTAAGGACAAAACGGTGGTAGAAAGGTAGAAGCAAGTTTTCCAAAAGTCTTGCAAGAAGAATTAGTCCATATAAGATGAAATTGAGGAAGGTCACATAAAACTGCAAACCTCCCAATAAAATGAGAAAGAGTCCCAGCTCAGAACATACGAGTGGCTGGAAGGTTGCTGAGAAGAAGGAAAGACATTTGATCATGGCTACAGCTGTGATCATCCTCATTCAGAGACCAGCCACTCTCCAGAATGCAAACACAACTACACAAAACAGAGGCCTTGGCAAGCCATTTCCAAAGACCAAGCACTTATAGTAACGTCACAATCGGGACTTAGAATCAACAAATTTATCGATAGGACCCATGTATCCACAAGCTATCTAGGAAAGATAGTTTATTAGCTTCATCTTACTACATATCACTTATTTTCTGAAGTTATTAACAAAGGAAGCCTCCTGTTAGAACTTGTGCATTTGCCTTAGACCATACTTAAGAGATGCTAACATGTTTGTGTCCATAGACTGTACTGATTCTGAAAGAATTTCAACGGCCTCTGCATGACAGACACAGTCGTCAATAGGAGGCGTGTCAGAGTTCTACGGACTTAGATGGGGACCATTTCTTGCTATTTACAATGTCCAGTCTCCGTCTCTCTAAAATAGACATTAATAATAATACCTCCAGGGTGTTATAAGGTGTGGAAGATCAAATGACATGTGTAAAATCATTAGCAAAGTAACGGCTCCACAAATGTTACTGTTATTTGAAGGGTCATGGAACTGGACTTCATTTTACCAGTGAGGTAACACAACTACTAACAGAGCTTAGAAACAAAATCAATTTTCATCCCTTAGCTCAGTGCTCTTTAGTTGGATTTTAATTTCAAAGTATTATTAAAGGTCAGGGTGATCTTAATTAAAGTCATGACCCAACAAGATCCTGAGTAGGAGGTGCCTTCATTGTGTTTGCTTGGTCTTACCTTGTGGAAACTGCTCATGCTCAAAGACACCACTTCTTGCTCATAGCTAAGGAGAACATGGGATGGCCTGGTGTCTTGTTTAATCAATGGTAGTTTACTGCTGGGTATGGAAGAGGTTAACCGGTTCCCATGAGTACTCTGTGTTCACTATGTCTGATTTGTAGCCCATCATCATATCTGTAAGCATCCATGATCTTTATATCTTGATATAAGCTCCTTCACAAAGTTTTGTACAAATCTTTAAAAGTGAAAGAATATTTCAATAAAAGTTAATCCCTTAGCTAAAGAAGATAATGGCTTAGCAAATTCAACTTAATGAAAATTGTTTTCTCTAAAAGGGAAGGTGTGTTGTTTTAACCAGAAACTCAACTGAAGGGAGTTATCCCAAGCTTTAACTGAAAAAGTGCTGGGTCGGAAGAGTACAAAAAATCCTATAACTTCATCAACATCAGCATTCAAAATATTGGATTATTTTCTCTAATATGACTGTAACCAGAACTATATCTATACTTGTTTTCATCTGTTCTTAGAGAAAGAAAACTACAATGACTCTTTTCTTGAGCAATGTAGAAAGCAGCTTACATTGCTCTCCAATTTTAAAAATTTGCTAAATGAACAAATTTTTACATTTTAAAAATCAAAAGTACTAAAATTAACTTTCCATGGAATATATTCTGTGGTGCTCAAGTTTGAAAACATCTTCCAGCAACTCTGTAGCCTTGGAAATTACAGCTGACCCTTGAACAACAAGGGTTTGAGCTGCACAGGTCCACTTATACTCGGATTTTCTCAATAGTAAATAGTGCAGCCCAACCAGCTCCTTGAATGGAAGACATGGAGAGCTCACTATAAATTATAGGCAGCCTGTAGACTGTTCGGAGAGTAGCCCTCACCCCACGTTGTTTGTTCAAGGGTCAACTGTAATCCTGTTCTGGGAATTGCCTTTCCATAATTTGAAATCATCAAGAGGGCAGAGGTAAATATGTGATACTTGGATTCCCGGGGCATGAATGTAAAGAAACTTTCAAAATGAAGGTGAGTTCTACTTTTCACTGAAATTAACACCTCACTTGCTCTTTTTGCTGAGCATAGAGACTTACCTAGAAGAAATGGCCACCTAATTTCTCTTATGCACAAACAGGGGGATAAAAATCAACACTGCAATAGAATAAATGCAGTAGAAATGCTTGACAATTAACAGAACAAAGACATGGAAGAATCTAACATTTATAGTACCTTGCTCGTTTTATGCATATGCATTTATGTGAAACAATTAAATAGCTTACAAATCAAATCAGAAATAACCTGGTATATGTGATAACGGTAGACATTAAAATATCTGTAAAATTAATCTGTAAAAAAATAACTTTACCTGTATCTGTATATGCAGTAGGTAAAAACATCTTAATCTAGACAGCTTACCCTGTAGACAAGTTTATTGAAAAGCTTAAAAATTTTTCTCTATAGAATTGTTTGATACTTTGATAAACTCAAAAATAATTATTCTCAGTCTTAATATTCTCTAACTTCAATGTTCCACAACCCCTTATACTTCAAAAGTAAAATTCAGAAGAACATGCTTATAAATATATAAAGGAAAAAAAATCCCAGGGAGTATGCCTGGGGCCACAGTAAATATTGAATAAGATTAAATTTAATAAACTTTTTTGTTAAAGATAGAGATTTATTCAGAGTTACATTTCCAGGTTTGAATATCTGCATTTTAACATCTCAACATTTTTCAAATAAAAACAATGAAAGAATTAAACAGAGAAAGTTCCCCTAAGAAATTAGACGTGCTATTATCTCCACTGAAGAGTCTGTCAACCACATGGAGGCCAGCTCCATCTCTCTCAGCTGAGCAGCTTCTCAATTACACACAGAAAGTGGAACAAAGCATTAACCAGCCATCTGGGGAAGATGTTCTGTCAATAAGCTTAGGGCTCACCCAGCGGATCTCATCACTTGAGCAAAAACTCTTGAGAATTCAAAGGTAGGACTTCCTTGGAGTTAAAGGAAATAGGCAAAAAGCAGCATCTACAGCAGAGCAACAACTAATTTTTACAGAACACATTTTCTGGAGCAAGGCTTTCCCAAACCTGGCTGATCAAAACTCCTATTTTCAGAGTCCAAACTCAGGCTTAGCCAGTCGGACATTCCAAAACTGGAGGCCAAACTAGAATTTCAGGAGCTGCAGACCCAGCCAGCAGCCCGCTGAGGGAGGGCCCTGCAGGCATGAATGAGGGCCCTGAGGCTGCCTCAGGTCAGAGTGAGCATCTCCAGCAGGTGACGGGATCACTCGTCGGTGGAGAAGGAGCTGAGGCGCAAGAGGGGACACGGAGGCCAAGTAGAAGGCACAGAGGTGATGTGCACCAGAGTGACGACAACAGAAGATAAACAAGGCCAGAGTTTATAGATAGACAGGTGACCCCTGAACAACACAGGACTGATTGGCGCGGGTCCACTTATATGCGTATTTTGTTCAAGAGGAAACACTTCAGAACCACATGGTCTGCAGAGAGAATCGCGGCTGCAGGTGGAGGGCCGCCCGTAACTTACGGGGGGATGCTCCACTGCGGGGGTTCGGAGGCCTGACCCCCGTGCTGTTCAAGGGGTAGCAGCATCTCTGAATCAACAGCTTTGGCAACAGATCAGCTACAGGAGGTGAAGAAAAGGCAGGAGACATGGGGTCAGCTTTCCTGGGTGTGGATTCAGCCTCTGCCGCTTACAGAACTGTATGACTTAGCAAGTAACACTTTCTAAGTCTCAGTTTTCACACCAGGAAATGGAAGTAGGGTTAAGTACATAAATGTTTAAATTAAAATTAATCAATTTAAGTGATCTATGTTAAACACTAAGCACGGGTCTTGGCCCTTAGACTAAATGTTGGCTGATATTCATTGGTTTTGTTGTTAATGATGCTGCTGTAAAAATATCATTCGTTGAGACCTACTTTGGGCCAGGCACTGTGAAAATAGACTTTTTTTGAAAGGGAAAAATAGCTCCCTTGATGACAAATGTTTGCTCCCCAAGACCACTTTCAGTTTTCCCCATAATGCCTGCAGACCTATTTATTTTTTGCAAAACAGAGAAGTGCTGATGTATGGAAACAATTTAGTTCTGTTACCAGGATCCTCAAGGCCACAGATCATCTACAATATGTGTCTCATGGCATCAAGAACAAGAAATTAGCCCGTTTTCTGACTCTCCTCATTCCTAACACCTGGACTGAGGAACCAAACCAGACCCACATGGGTTCACTTAACCTGCATTTGCCTTGGACCTAATCACTCCCTCTCTCATTTTCCTGCTCACACTAATGAAAGCATCCCCCACCTTTAGGTTTTCATTGCCTGTGTCCACAGTGAGTCTGAAATTCCTGCTTTGTCAAGATACCATTTTAAAGAATGCGCCTATAGCAGTTGTCAACTGAATTGACACAATACTGCTATCAGACTGGTGCCTGATAAATCAGGGGCAGCTTCTTAAATATCAACTCAATATATCCTGTATGAGAGTAAATTTTTCTTATTAGACAGCAAACAAGATGTTATACTCCTCAGTATATATTGTACTTCTCCCAAGTACTATGGGAGTCAGCATATGTAGACCACTGTCTTTCAGTTCTGTAACTGACACCTGGGAACAGGAGTGATGGATGCATCAATGGGGTCCCCTCAGAGACTCTCTGCCTCTTGTTGCACGAATCTCAGAGCCTGTGTTGCAGAGCATTAATCAAGATCAGCATTCTAAGTTGCATAATGCAGGATTTCTCCTCGGATCTTGCCTTGGCTTCTGTTGCCATCTATTTTGAATCTGAAAATCACCTCATACTGCAGTAAACATTGCTTGCATTTGTAATAGAAAACTGGAAAGGCCTTCTCCACTGCGTCCCGTGACCCTCCTCAGGACACAACTGTCCTCCTTCTCCACCTCCATGTGCCCAGATGTCCTCTTCCCCGTCCACCTTCAGTAAATATATAGAAAACATACAACCAATATTTACTACAAAAGGAGGCCACTTTCAGATTCAGATTCCATTAATGTCAATCCCTAACCTCAGTTATATTTTGACTTTGCATCAGATGCTTTGTTTTCAAGGATACCCTATTCTAATGCCCCTGACGGGATCAGTAAGACCTTCACTACGGTCCATTTGGTATCTCGAGAAGCTTGGCCTTAAAAAACCATGGTGAAAACAACCAGGAGCCTTACTCCTAACCTGCAGGCTCACATGTTGTCTCTGTAGACTCACAGGTATCAGGACACGCCAACACGTTTCTGAGCTGCACCCATGGCCCATCCCTTCAGTCTCTGAACTAAACTGACCTCCTCCCAGGCGGCTCCTCCAAGTGAACTTGTGACACTGAGGTTTTCATATGGAACACTGTGGGAAAATTCTCGTTTTTAAAGTTCTCCTTTCAGGGCAGTATTTAAAGTACGTCTTCAGGTACTGATTTTCCATGCAGATTTCTTCGGCTACTAATACTAGCTCCATTCTTCCTAGGCCGTGTTCCATCTTTGAAACCCCAGTATTTACTTACAAGGATTCCCAAAATCTTTTTCAAACAGCTTTAAAAATATCCAGGGCTTCCCTGGTGGCGCAGTGGTTGAGAATCTGACTGCCAATGCAGGGGACACGGGTTCGAGCCCTGGTCTGGGAAGATTCCACATGCCGCAGAGCAACTGGGCCCGTGACCCACAACTACTGAGCCTGCACGTCTGCAGCCTGTGCTCCACAACAAGAGAGGCCGCGACAGTGAAAGGCCCGCACACCGCGATGAAGAGAGGCCCCCGCTTGCCGCAACTGGAGAAAGCCCTTGCACAGAAAAGAGGACCCAACACAGCAAAAAATAAATAAATAAATTAATTTTAAAAAAATATCCAGGATTCTTTACAGCACATTCACCTGACCCAGAAGTCACACAATTGCTTTATTAAAGAAATACTCATTACCAACCACAGTTAAGGAATGCGATGGTACCATTAGCCACCAAGAACATGGGGAAAGTTAGAATCTGTTTCTAGTGGAAGTTTTTCCTTCTCTCACAGAGGCAGGGTGGTGTGCGGGAAAGTGACTGACTTGAGTGTCAGGAGACTTAGATTTCTGGCTCTGCCCAAAGTATTTCGGCCACAGGTAAGTCACTTCCCCTTTCTAAGCTGGAGTGACCTCATCTGTCAGCTGTTTCCACTCCCAACTCCCATCCTCACTCACCTTCAGATGCATCACCCAGCACAGTGCCAGCCTGAGTTCCATGCCTTGCTTTGCCTTTGCCACACCTAGTGCTGTGGCAGAGCTGACATTAACCCACCACCCTGAACCTCCGCCGGCCTCCACCGCACCCCCACCCCTACCACCAGCCCTCAGTCCCAGTTCTGGGACATCCAAATGAACCGTTTACACACCATTTTCAAACATCTGGCCTCAAACATCCCTACTCACCCAATGCAGAGGTGGACGTCACCTAATGCACAGTGAAAACGGAAGGTGCCAGCACTCCCTCACCTTCCCGTGAATCACCTAGAAAGCCCACCTGCACTGTGTCACCCTTCTCACGGCTGTTTTCACACACGTGTTCCTGTCCGTGTCCCAGGCCAACCCCCACCTGAGCTACACATGCCCTCCCTCTGCTTTCCAGGACCACAGGCTATCCATCAGTTCGCCTTTTCTATTGGATCCCTCCCATCACCATCTGCACAGGCTCTAAACATTCCCAAGCTTTTTTAAAAAAAGGTACTTCTCTTTCTCCACTCATAACCCACCTGACACAAAGCTGCTGGCTCTCATCACACACCTGCGCTGACCCCCTCTGATCTCCCTATCTAACCCTGACTCTCCATCCAGCCTCAGCCTGCAGAGGCCTGGCCAGCGACCCTGCACCCCACCCAGACTGCTCTCTACATCTGCAAGTATATTGACGATTACTTTGGCAAATTCAATGACTACTTTTCAGTCTTGCTCTTCCTTGACTTCTAAGCAATATTTTACATCACTTAATACACAATCTGTTTTCTTAATCTTTATTTCTGCCTCACCTCTGACTGCACTTTATCTACCCCATGGGGCTTTCCACCTGCCTATTGCATACATGTTCATATGTATGTCAGGCCCTGCTTTATTCTCACCCTGAAGGCACTTTTCAATGCATAACATCTTCAGGGATCATCTACCAGGTGAAGATTCCTCCATCTCTCTCTCTCTAGGCTCTGTTTCCTGATGCCTAGACACAAATAACCAGTTACATTGGAGTATCTTTCAGGAGATTATCCGTAAATTCAGTAAGACCTAAACTGAATTAACTGTTCTCCCAAACTGCTCCTCCTGTACTTCACACAGTAAACAGCACCACCCTCTCCCCTGTCGCCCAAGCTGGAAATCTGGTCACATACCCTCCTTATTCCTGCCCTCTCTCTCACCTTTATACCATCAGCCAAATCTCTGAGGTTCATCATCTGGACCTTCCAAGGCAGAGCTTCTCAGAAGGTGGTCTCGGACCACAAGCAGCAGCATCACCTGAGAACCCAGCTCAGCCCTCCTGACTCAGAACCTCTGGGGTGGGCCCAGCAATTTTGCTCACGTGTCCTCCAGGTGATTCAATACTTGCTCACTTTGGGAGAACCACTAATCTACCAGTATCATCAGAACTGCCCCTTCTGCATCCTGAGCACCATGTCCATAGCTAAGGGCAGCATCTCTGCTCCCCTGGATCCCCACATCATTTACTCAAAATCTTCCAGCCTCCAAGTCAGACTCACAGAACACCCCTCAGTCCAGACTCCACAAGCACCCAGAAAGGTGTCTCTAAAACACTCCTCTGCTGAGTTTAGGTCTGTGCTTTGTCATCTCAGCATCCATGTCTTGTGCCTGCCCTCCCTCTTGGGAGAAGGGCCATGCCTGTCTCTGCTAACAGATGCTAACTGCTAACAGGGTGGATTGTGGTGGGTAGTGGGGGTGAGGCCTGGGAACTCTCCTCACCCTTTGGAAGCAGTGCCCTGGCTAGGGGCAAGTTGTGGCTCAAGAAGGTGGCTCCTGGGTGTAGTTAAGCCATGGCCCAGAAGCCTTCCATGGAACTGTCAGTCCAGGCAAATCCAAGAGCATCTGAGCGTGTCTCTGACTTCCCAGTGACAGCAGGTTGCTCAGAATTTGAATTTAGTGAAACAGGGTGTAAGTTTTCCACACTCTGTGTGGTCTGGCCTTGCAGGGAGGGAGAAGTCAGTCTAATTAAAGATTGTGCAGGTCCTCGTGACATGTGCCAGAGGTTACGTGTTTCTTGTGTCTGTTGTATAGTGTGAATAAATGCTTGCAGCTCTTAGCCCTTTGTTGATCAATGAAGCACTTTTTAATTACTGTTTTTCGTCATATGTCAAGGAGGAACCGTAACTCTCCACAGCTGTATATATAACCCTTTTCTCCTAAAGAGGAGTTGCTCAGTGCTCCTGTATTTTTTTCATTTTTTGTCAAAGCAAGAAGTAAATACTTTAGAACTGTTAAATATATAAATAAAGTGAATAAAGTTTAGTGTTCTGCATGGTAATAAGTAAATAAACAAAACATTCCTCTGTGTAAAACTCGTCAGTTGTTCCCCACCACTCCCAGGATTGAGTTCCAATTCCTAAACCCGTCTTCCAGAAGCCTCCACCAAGGGTTCTGGGTACCAAGCAGAATCTTCTCTGCAGATGACCCCCCCACGCCCGCCCCTCACACTGGACACTGTGCTCCAGCCACAGTGACGACTTGGAACTCAAGTCTTCTGTCACCAAGAAACACTGTGCCATTGCATCTTCCTACTTGGCAGGCCTTTGGACAGTGAGCGACAAAGCACAGGGAGAGGAGCTGCATTTTTCATGAAAAAAAAAAAGTCAGTAACTATTATGTGACTGGCTGGTGACCACATACGATTACAGGCAGAAAGAAAGTCACACTGACACAATACATTTACATTTTACGTTTTACCTAAGTATAGACCAGGGGCCAGCAAACTGCAGCTGCTGCCCGTGTTTGTAAATGAAGTCTTGCTAGGAAATAACAGTCACGCTTATTCACTGCACATTGTTCATGGCGGCTCTCACAGGATGACTGCAGAGCTGGGTACTGTGACAGAGGCTGTGAAACAGTTACTAAAGCCTAAGATATCTTCCCTCTGGCCAATTTAAGAAACTGTGCCAACCCCTCATCTAGACAATAATGTAATACAAAGGAAATAAATCATCTTTCAGATTTCCAAAGGCTAGTAAAACTCTGGAGGAAAAGCCCTCTAAGCTCCTGGTTAGCTGGTGTCCTCTGTGTTCAAGGGCCCTTCAAGTTCTGCACTCCTCCTGGCTCTTGAGATGGGAGAGGAGGCCACCAAAATATATTTGTTTATAATGGTGTGTTAGTTTCTAATTTATTACCAAGTGAATCAGCTATACATATACATATATCCCCATATCTCTTCTCTCTTGCGTGTCCCTCTTTCCCACTCTCCCTATCCCACCCCTCTAGGTGGTCAAAAAGCACCGAGCTGATCTCCCTGTGCTATGTGGCCGCTTCCCACTAGCTATTTTATATTTGGTAGTGTATATATGTCCATGCCAATCTATCACTTCCCAACTTACCCTTCACACTCCCCATGTCCTCAAGTCCATTCTCTACATCTGCGTCTTTTTTCCTTTCGTGCCACTAGGATCTTAAGAACCTTTTTTTTTTTAATCCATATATACGTGTTAGCATATGGTATTTGTTTTTCTCTTTCTGACTTACTTCACTCTGTAGGACAGACTCTAGCTCCATTCACTTCACTACAAATAACTCAGGTTCGTTTCTTTATATGGCCAAGTAATATTCCATTGTATATATGTGTCTTCGTTATTATGGATCTTCGTTATCCATTCATCTGTCAATGGACACTTAGGTTGCTTCCATGTCTTGGCTATTGTAAATAGAGCTGCAATGAACATTGTGGTACATGACTCTTTATGAATTATGGTTTTCTCAGGATACATGCCCAGCAGTGGGATTGCTGGGTCGTTTGGTAGTTCCAATTTTAGTTTTTTGAGGAACATCCATACTGTTCTCCATAGTGGCTGTATCAATTGACATTCTCACCAACAGTGCAAGAGGGTTCCCTTTTCTTGACATCCTCTCCAGCATTTATTGTTTGTAGATTTCTTGATGATTGCCATTCTGACCGGTGTGAGATGATACCTCTTTGTAGTTTTGACTTGCATTTCTCTAGTGATTACTGATGTTGAGCATCCTTTCATATGTTTGTTGGTAATCTGTATATCTTCTTTGGAAATATGTCTATTTATGTCTTCTGCCCATTTTTGGATTGGGTTGTTTGCTTTTTTGATATTGAGTTGCATGAGCTGCTTGAAAATTTCAGAGATTAATCCTTTGTCAGTTGCTTCATTTGCAAATATTTTCTCCCATTCTGAGGGTTGTCTTTTCGTCTTCTTTATGGTTTCCTTTGCTGTGCAAAAGCTTTTAAGTTTCACTAGGTCCCATTTGTTTATTTTTGTGTATATTTCCATTTCACTGGCAGGTGAGGCAAAAAGGATCTTGCTGTGATTTATGTCATAGAGTGTTCTGAGTGGGTTGTCCACTAAGAGTTTTATAGTGTCTGGCCTTACATTTAGATCTTTAATCCATTTTGAGTTTCTTTTTGTGTATTTGTTAGGGAGTGTTCTAATTTCATTCATTTACATGTAGCTGTCCAGTTTTCCCAGCACCACTTATTGAAGAGGTTGCCTTTTCTCCATTGTATATTCTTGCATTCTTTGTAAAAATAAGTTGACCATAGGTGCGTGGGTTTATCTCTGGGCTTTCTAGCCTGTTCCATTGATCTATATTTCTGTTTTGTTGCCAGTGCCATACTATCTTGATTACTGTAGCTGTGTAGTATAGACTGAAGTCCGGGAGCCTGGTTCCCCCAGCTCTGTTTTTCTTTCTCAAGATTTCTTTTGCTATTAGGGGTCTTTGTGTTTCCATACAAATTACGAAAATTTTTGTTCTAGTTCTGTGAAAAATGTCAGTGGTAGTTTGATTAGAATTACATTGAATCTGTAGATTGCTTTGGGTAGTATAGTCATTTTCACAATGTTGATTCTTCCAATCTCAGTGTCTTATAGTTTCTGCATACAGGTCTTTTATCATCTCAGGTAGGTTTATTCCTAGGTGTCTTTTTCTTTTTGTTGCAATGGTAAATGGGAGGGTTTCCTTAATTTATCATTCAGATTTTTCATCATTAGTGTATAGGAATGCAAGAGATTTCTTTGCATTAATTTTGTATCCCTCTACTTTACCAAATTCATTGATTAGCTCTAGTAGTTGTCTGGTAGCATCTTTA
Source organism: Balaenoptera acutorostrata (assembly GCF_949987535.1). Taxonomy (NCBI): domain Eukaryota; kingdom Metazoa; phylum Chordata; class Mammalia; order Artiodactyla; family Balaenopteridae; genus Balaenoptera; species Balaenoptera acutorostrata. The sequence goes on from NW_026646471.1 coordinate 617,020, forward strand.
GGATTCTCTCTGTATAGTATCATGTCATCTGCAGTGACAGATTTACTTCTTTTCCGATTTGGATTCCTTTTATTTTTTTTTTTCCTTCTCTGATTGCTGTTGCTAAAATTTCCAAAACTATGTTGACTAATAGTGGTGAGAGTGGACAACCTTGTCTTCTTCCTGATCTTAGAGGAAATGTTTTCAATTTTTCACCATTGAGAACGATGTTGGCTGTGCGTTTGTCATATATGGCATTAATTATGTTGAAGTAAATTCCTTCTATGCCTACCTTCTGGAGGGTTTTTATCATAAATGGGTGTTGAATTTTGTCAAAAGCTTTTTCTGCATCTATTGAGATGATCTTCTGTTTTTTTTCTTTCAATTTGTTAATATGTCGTATCACACTGATTGATTTGTGTGTATTGAAGAATTCTTTCATTCCTGGGATAAACCCCACGTGATCATGTTGTATGATGGTTTAAATGTGCTGTTGGATTTTCTGTTTGCTAGTATTTTGTTGAGCATTATTGCGTCTATGATCATCAGTGATATTGGCCCGTAGTTTTTTTCTTTGTGACATCTTTGTCTGCTTTTGGTATCAGGGTGACTGTGACCTCGTAAAATTTGGGAGTGTTCCTCCTTTTGCTATATTTTGGAAGATTTTGAGAAGGATAAGTGTTAGCTCTTCTCTAAATGTTTGATAGAGTTCACCTGTGAAACCATCTTTTCCTGGGCTTTTGTTTGTTGGAAGAGTGTTAATCACAGTCTCAATTACAGTGCTTGTGATTGGTCTGTTAGTATTTTCTATTTCTTCCTGGTTCAGTCTCAGAAGGTTGTGCTTTTCTAAGAATGTGTCCATTTCTTCCAGGTTGTCCATTTTATTGGCATATAGTTGCTTGTAGTAATCTCTCATGATCCTTTGTATTTCTCCAGTGTCCATTGTTACTTCTCCTTTTTCATTTCTAATTCTGTTGATTTGAGTCTTCTCCCTTTTTTTCTTGATGAGTCTGGCTAATGGTTTATAAATTTTGTTTATCTTCTCAAAGAACCAGCTTTTAGTTTTATTGATCTTTGCTATACTTTCCTTCCTTTCTTTTTCATTTATTTCTGATCTGATCTTTATGATTTAGTTCCTTCGGCTAACCTTGGGTTTTTTTTGTTCTTCTTTCTCTAATTGCTTTAGGTGTAAGGTTAGGTTGTTTATTTGAGATGTTTCTTGTTTCTTGAGGTAGGATTGTATTGCTATAAACTTCCCTCTTCGAACTGCTTTTGCTGCATCCCATAGGTTTTGGGTCGTTGTGTTTTCATTGTCATTTGTTTCTAGGTATTTTTTGATTTCCTCTTTGATTTCATCAGTGATCTCTTGTTTATTAAGTAGTGTATTGTTTAACCTACATGTGTTTGCATTTTTTACAGATTTTTTTTTCTGTAATTGATATCTAGTCTCATAGCGTTGTGGTCAGAAAAGATACTTGATACAATTTCAATTTTCTTAAATTTACCAAGGCTTGATTTGTGACCCAAGATATGACCTATTCTGGAGTATATCCCATTAACACTTGAGTAGAAAGGGTATTCTGTTGTTTTTGATGGAAAAGCCTATAAATATCAATTAAGTCATCTTGTATAATGTACCATTTAAAGCTTGTGTTTCCTAATTTATTTACATTTTGGATGATCTGTCCATTGGTGGAAGTGGTGTGTTAAAGTCCCCTACTATGATTGTGTTACTGTCATTTTCCCCTTGTATGGCTGTTACCATTTGTCTTATGTATTAGGGTGCTCCTATGTTGGGTACATAAATGTTTACAATTGTTATATCTTCTTCTTGGATTGATCCCTTGATCATTATGTAGTGTCCTTCTTTGTCTCTTTCAATAGTCTTTATTTTAAAGTCATTTTGTCTGATATGAGAATTGCTACTCAAGCTTTATTCTGATTTCCATTTGCATGGAATATCTTTTTCCATCCCCTCCCTTTCCGTCTGTATGTGTCCCTAGGTCTGAAGCGAGTCTCTTGTAGACAGCGTTTATGAGTCTTGTTTTTGTATCCATTCTGCCAGTCTATCTCTTTTGGTTGGAACATTTAATCCATTTATATTTGAGGTAGTTATCAATATGTATTTCCTATTACCATTTTCTTAATTGTTTTGGGTTTGTTATTGTTGGTCTTTACTTCTCTTGTGTTTCCTGCCTAGAGAAGTTCCTTTAGAATTTGTTGTAAAGCTGCTTTGGTGATGCTGAATTCTCCTAGCTTTTGCTTGTCTGTAAAGGTTTTAATTTCTCTGTCGAATCTGAATGAGATCCTTGTTGGGTAGCGTAATCTTTGTTGTAGGTGTTTTCCTTTCATCACTTTAAATATGTCCTGCCTCTCCCTTCAGGCTAGCAGAGTTTCTGCTGAAAGATCAGCCATTAACCTTATGGGGATACCCTTGTATATTATTTGTTGTTCTTCCCTTGCTGCTTTTAATATATTTTCCTTGTATTTATTTTTTGATAGTTTGATTAATATGTGTCTTGGCGTGTTTCTACTCGAATTTATCCTGTATGGGAATCTCTGTGCTTCCTGGACTTGATTGACTATTTCCTTTCCCATATTAGGGAAGTTTTCAACTATAATCTCTTCAAATATTTTCTCAGTCCCTTTCTTTTTCTCTTCTTCTTCTGGGACCCCTATAATTCGAATGTTGTTGCATTTAATGTTGTCCCAGAGGTCTCTGAAACTGTCCTCAATTCTTTTCATTCTTTTTTCTTTATTCTGCTCTGGGGTGGTTATTTCTACTATTTTATCTTCCAGGTCAATTATCCGTTCTTCTGCCTCAGTTATTCTGCTATTGATCCCTTCTAGAGAATTTTAAATTTCATTTATTGTGTTGTTCATCATTGTTTGTTTGCTCTTTAGTTCTTCTAGGTCCTTGTTAAACGCTTCTTGTATTCTCTCCATTCTATTTCCAAGATTTTGGATCAACTTTACTATCATTACTCTGAATTCTTTTTCAGGTAGACTGCCTCTTTTCTCTTCATTTGTTTTGTCTGGGGGTTTTTAACTTGCTGCTTCATCTGCTGTGTGTTTCTTTGTCTTCTCATTTTCTTAACTTACTGTGTTTGGGGTCTCCTTTTCGCATGCTGCAGGTGCATGGTTCCTATTGTTTTTGGTGTCTGCCCCCAGTGGCTAAGGTTTGTTAAGTGGGTTGTGTAGGCTTCCTGGTGGAAGAGACTGGTGCCTGTGTTCCAGTGGATGAGGCTGGATCCTGTCTTTCTTGTGGCAGGATGGCATCCAGTGGTGTGTGTTGGGGTGTCTGTGACCTTATTATGATTTTAGGCAGTCTCTGTGCTAATGGATGGTGTTGTGTTCCTCTCTTGCTAGTTGTTTGTCATGGGGTGTCCAGCACTGTAGTTTGCTGTCGTTGAATGGAGCTGTGTCTTAGCGTTCAGAAGGAAATCTCTGGGAGAACATTCTCTGTTTGATATTACATGGATCTAGGAGGTCTCTGGTGGACCAGTGTCCTGAACTTGTCTCTCCCACCTCAGAGGCACAGGTCTGACACCCGGCAAGACAATGAAGACCTCTCAGCCAAAGGGCCCAGGTCACTCAGTGGCTGGGACAGGATGGAGAACGTCTTTCGTGGATTCTGGATTCCCAGCTTTCCCCAATATGTATGTATTATATATGTTTTATGTAGAAAAATTTATGATACATAATATATATATTACACATATTGCCTATAATATATAAAGTATGTATCCTAAACTTATTCTATATAATCAATTCATGATATAGAATGTTTATTATATATAATCTAGGTATATTATGTATAGAATACCTACAGGTGCACATACATACACAAACACACCTTGTTAGGGTTCAGTTTCGAATTAGGGTTTTTGTCTCTGAAAGGCTTGTGTTGTGTGACTTAGTCTGTATTGGAGCTGATCCCCTTGTCAGTTCCATCATTGGCAAATCAATGTTTTCTCATGTTCACTCAGCTGCCTTTTCATCGTGAGGACAGTTTTCCTGTGACGTTTAAAATACTTTTCAGTCACCTGGAACTCCGACTGCCTTTATTGTTCTTCTGTTTCCCTTGCCTGAGGAGAACGATCCACAGACATGCTTCTAAGGCTGAGGTGCAATAACGTACTGCCTATGGGTTTCTTCTAGGGCTGGCCTGGCTTAAGGTTTTATGATGTGGTAGTCGATTTGATGTGAGGTTCTGGTTGTACATGGCACAAGAAAGGAATCCAGTGTGATGCCTGTGCATGGAGTGGTCCAGTTTTCCCAGCACCATTCAATTCACAGGCTATCTTCTCCCCATGGACCCTCTCACCTCCTTTGATGGCTTAAGCATGGCTTTTTTGGGGCTCTCCATTCCCTTGCTTGGATCTATGTGGTTGTCTTCTGTGCCAATACCATGCTGTCTTGATGATGCTAGGTTTGTAGTCTAGTTGGAAATCAGGCAGTGTTTGATGTCTGAAGTCTGCACTACTTTCTGAAGACCTTATGGACACTCTCTACGTTCATTTGGGTTTCCAGACCCATTTCTGTATTCTAGGTTGTACTTGTCTGCGAAAATCTGTGGGTATTTTGAGAGCAATGGCATCAACTCTCTGGATTGCCTCGAGTGTGTGGAATGATTTGCACAAGATGGACGCTTTTGATACATGAGCATTGCCTATCTTTCCATGTTGCATGTGTGTCATCTTCATTTTCTTTCATCAGTATGTCTCTCATCCAGTTTTCTGAGTTACGGGTCTTGTAGGTCGTGGGTTAGATGGACTCATAGGTATTTTCTTTGTGTCTTACCGTCATTGTCGATGGGGTTGTCTTCTTCCTCATTCAGATAGATTGTTGTTAGTGTACAGAAACACAACCGATTTCTGTAGCATCAGTGAAGTTTCTACCCTACAATTGAACTGAGTTTCCAGAGTTCTGTTCTGTTTTGCTTTGTTTTATTTTTTGTGGGGGAGCTGGGGTTGCCGACAGCATTTTCTATGCAGAGAATCGGGTCAACTGGAGTCTTTCCTCTGCCGTCAGATACTTCTTTCTTCATACCATGCTGTTATTATGACGATGACGTACTCTGCCTTGGTAAATGAAGAAAGCAGACTGTGTGCCAGGGTTAGAGTTAGGTGTATGTAATAACTGGCCCTCTCCTACTTCCTCCCTCACCATCTCTCTGGGTCTCCAGGAATGGCAGGACATGGCCAAGGCCCCATAGGACTCAGCTCAGTGAGCTGGATGGCTGTTCGTCTGCCCCTCCTTCCCATACGTACTTTGGTCTACCATCTGTGACCCTTCTGTGGCTGGGGGTTGGGGCTTGGGGGTTGTGGGTGCCTTCAGCCTTTCCCTCCTTTGAGACTAATCCTCTTTTCATATGTGTTGGCAAATTGCCGTCCACCAGATTGGTGGTCTGAGGGCAGCCTTTGGTCCAGGCCCAAGACCAGCACTTGGGGTCTCACCCTGTGGGGCCCAGCATTCAGCTCCGGCCTGCTCACCTTTGTACTCCTCCTTGGAGAGCTCTGGGTCATGCAGCTGACTTGGGGGGAAGCATGGCATGGTGCTCCTGGTCAGAGCCAGCTGTGCTGAGCTCTCTTCATAGCCCAGGATTGGGAACTGTAGTCCCCTGTGCCCAGGATCCAGAGAAACCTCCATGGCCCCACTCCCCAGAGCCAGTCCTGGCCCTCGTGGGCAGTTGGTGCAGGGTGCGGAGTAGAGCAACCTGTCTCCACGCTCGTGGAGACTCATTGGTTGTCCCCATCAATGAGCTCCTCACCAATCTCCAACCTGGGGCTCTGCCATGAGAGTGACCAGAAGATGGGCAGGCCCGGCCTGAAGGGATCATGGCCCTGCCTGGCCATTATCACTGCTTTTTCTGCCCACTCGACCTTCTGCTCCCAGATCAGGCACAAACCTAGGTCAGATCACATATCCACCTGGGATCAAAGAGATCGACCTCGAGTCTTTGGCATAAACTTCAGGCCGAAGATCGCTGCCTGGACTCACTCCATACTGACTGGCCAGCTTGCGACAGGGCTCTGGACGTGTCCAGCCCACCGGGCTTCTCACCCCTAATCAGCCTGCCCAAGCTGGAGGCAGACCCACCACACAAGACAGGAACACCCACCCCCAAACCCACTCCACACCTCCAGGCAAGGGACTGAGGGCTACCCGGCTGGCATCAGGGCTGTGGCCTGGTCTGGGGCTCCCTGGTTTACATTTGGGGTCCCCCGGTCCAATGGCCCAAGACAGCTCAGGTGAGACTTGACCCAAGGTTGACTGCCGTGTAATACACCTTGACTGTGACCTCTCCTGAGGTCACAGCTGCAACACATTGGGACACAGCAGAACCATGATTGCAGCCCCATGACCTGGGGTGAGGACTCCTCTACGATGTGGATGCCTCATTCCTCAAGTTCCAGGTTGCATTGGGCTCTATCGCCAGAGAAATGAGGTCAAGTCCTGCTGTCCCCTGGCCCAGACCAGTGACACCAACATGGCTGGGCAGAGCCAGGGTGCCATCTCTGTGTACACAGCTGCTTTCAAGACCTGGTGACTCTCCTCCGTGTCATCAGTGATGTGGCCCTGTACAAGCCATGGGCCTCTCCTCCCCAGTCTCCCCATCTGCACAGTGGTGCTCATTCTCATATCAACTTCCTAGGGAAGCCATTAGGTGGATAGACCTAGAAGCACCTACAGTGCCTGTCAAACTCGTAGGCTGGTATCAAATGGAGGGCTGGTATCACATAGACGCAGGCACAAACTGCACATAGGAAGAAAGGCATCACGGGCTGGCCTAGTGCAGAATCCAGCTGAAACAAGCCAGGGTCTGCTCTGGGATCTCCAGAGAATAGCTCGTTCTCCAGCCTATATCCCACTCCTGCCATGGGAGGGCTGAAGGTCAAGAAATTTCACACATCGCCCTCTCTGGCTTACAACCTTCCAGCCCCTCCTGTTGCAAGTAGATTCAGGTCCACATGTCTCCTCGGCCTCTGGGGTGGGCGGCCCCTGCATTAGCTCCTGGCAGTCTTGCCTCCAGGTCACATATCCTTGTGGAAATCCCCACCCATCCACAATGGATGGACATTGTGATTTGGTCTTGCCTATAGAAGGACATAGGAAAAGTCTGTGACTTCTACTCAATTCCTCTCCCCTGTGATCGTGTGGCTTGTGCATGTGTGCGTGCATGAGCACACAAGTATTTGTATCTCTAAATATGATACATAATATATATGCAGTATATACATATTGTGTAGAGAAATTTATGATACATAATATATATAATACATATTGTCTATAATATATATATATATTATGTATCCTAAACTTATTCTATATAATAAATTCATGATATAGAATATGTTTATTATATATAATCTAGGTATATTATGTATAGAATACCTACAGGTGCACATACCTACACACACACACATTGTTAGGGTTCAGCCTCAGTTAGTGTTTTTGGGTCTCGATGGTGTGCATTGTGAGACTTCTCGGTCTGTTATCCAGATGATCCCCTCTTCATTTCCATCGTTTGCAAATCAATGTTTTCTCACATTCGCTCCGCTGCCTTTTCATAGTGTGGATGCTTTCTCTGTGCCATCTAAAACACTTTTCAGTTGCCTGGAGCCCCAACTGCCTTTATTGTGCTTCTGTTTCCCTTGCCTGAGAAGACTGATCCTCAGACATGCTTCTAAGGCTGAGGTCCAAGAACGTACTGCCTATGGGTTTCTTCTATGGCTGGCCTGGCTTCAGGATTTAAGTTGCGGTAGTCAATTTGATGTAAGCTTCTTGTTGTAGGTGGTATGAGAAAGGAAACCAGTGTGATGCTTGTGCATGGAGTGGTCCAGCTTCCCCAGCACCATTCATTGTACAGGCTATCTTGTCCCCATGGGACCTTCTCACCTCCTTTGACCGCACAAGTGTGGCTTTTTTCGGGGCTCTCTGTTCTCTTGCTTGGATCTATGTGGATGTCTTGTGTGCCAATACCATGCTGTCTTGATGATGCTAGGTTTGTAGTCTAGTTGGAAATCAAGCAGCGTTGGACGTTTGAAGTCTGTACTTCTTTCTGAAGAGCGTACGGACACTCTCTAGGTTCTTTTGAGTTTCCAGGCCCATTTCAGTATTCTAGGTTGTACTTGTCTGAGAAAAATCTGTGGGTATTTTGAGAGCAATGGCATCGACTCTCTGGATTGCCTCAGGGGTGTGGAATCAATTGCACAAGACAGACTCTTCCAATGCATGAGCACTGCCTAACTTTCCATGTTACATGTGTGTCATCTTCATTTTCTTTTATCAGTATGTCTCTCGTCCCGTTTCTGAATTGCGGGTCTTGTAGGTCGGAGGTTAGATGGACTCATAGGTATTTTCTCTGTGTTTTACCATCACTTTCAATGGGGTTGTCTTCTTCCTCATTCAGATAGATTGTTGTGAGTGTACAGAAAGGCAACCGATTTCTGTAACGTTGATGAAGTTTCTACCCTGCATTCAAACTGAGTTTCCAGAGTTCTGTTCTGTTTTGTTTTGTTTTACATTTGTGGGGGGGGGTCGCCTTCAGCATTTTCTGTGCAGGGAATGGGGTCAACTCGAGTTGGGTCAAATTGAGTCTTTCCTCTGTTGTTGGATACGTCTTCATTCTTCTTCCCATGCACTTATTATGGCGATGATTTCCTCTGCCTTGGTGAATGAAAGCAGCCAGTATGCCAGGGTTAGAGTTAGGCATATGTAATAACTAGTCCTCTTCTCCTTCCTCCCTTTCCATCTCTTTGGGACCTCTAGGAATGGCAGGACATGACCAAGGCCCCATAGGTCTCAGCTTGGTGCACTGGAAGGCTGTTTGTCTGCCCCTCCATCCCGTGCATAATTTGCTCTACCATCTGTGACCCTTCTGTGGCTGGGGGTGGGGATTGGGATGTGTGGGTGCCTTCAGATCTTTCCCTCCTTTGAGACCAATCCTCTGTTCGCTATATGTGGGCAAATTGCAGTCCACCAGATGGGTCATCTGAGGCCAGCCTTTGGTCCAGGCCCAAGACCAGCACCTGGGGTCTCACCCTGTTGGGCCCAGCATTCAGCTCTGGCCTACTCACCTTTGTACTCCTCCTTGGAGAGCTCTGGGTCCTGCAACTGACTTGGGGGGAAGCATGGCGTGGTGCTCCTGGTCAGAGCCAGCTGTGCTGAGCTAAATTCGTAGCCCAGAATTGGGAACCATAGTCCCCTGTGCCCAGGATCCAGATAATCCTCATGGCCAAACTACCCATAGCCAGTACTGGCCCTCATGGGCAGTTGGGGCAGGGTGTGGGCTGGGGCAACATGTCCGTACACTCGTGGAGATACATTGGTTGTCCCCATCAATGAGCTCCTCGCCGATCTCCAACCTGGGCCTCTGCCATGACAGTGACCAGCAGATGGGCAGGCCCGGCCCGAAGGGATCAGGGCCCTGCCTAGCCATTATCACTGCTTTTCTGCCCACTCGATCTTCTGTTCCCACATCAGGCACAAACCTAGGTCGGATCACATATCCATCTGGGACCAGAGATCGACCTCGAGTCTTTGGCATAAACTTCGGGCTGAAGATCGCTGCCTGGACTCACTCCATACTGACTGGCCAGCTTGGGACAGGGCTGTGGACGTGTCCAGCCCACCGGGCTTCTCACCTCTCATCAGCCTGCCCATGATGGAGGCAGACCTACCCCCCAAGACAGGGACATCCAGCCCCCAAACGCACTCCACATGTCCAGGCAAGGTTCAGAGGGCTACAAGGTTGGCATCAGGGTGGTGGCCTGGCCTGGGGCTCCCTGGCTTACCTTTGTAGTCCTCTGGGCAAATGGCCCAAGTCTCTCGGGTGAGATCTCACCCAATGTCGACAGAACAGGAGGAAACCTTGACTTTGACCTTTTCTAAGGCCACAGCCCCAGCACAAGGAGCTGATCTTTCAGCAGAAGCTATGCAAGTCAGAAGGGAGTTGCAGGATGTATTTAAAGTGATGAAGGAGAAAAACCTACAACCAAGATTACTCTACCCAGCAAGGATCTCATTCAGATTTGACAGAGATATTAAAACCTTTACAGACAAGCAAAAGCTAAGAGAATTCAGCACCACAAAACCAGCTTTACAACTAATGCTAAAGGAACTTCTCTAGGCAGGAAACACAAGAGAAGGAAAAGACCTACAATAACAAACCCAAAACAATTAAGAAAATGGTAATAGGAACATACATATCAAAAATTACCTTAAATGTAAATGGATTAAATGCTGCACCCAAAAGACATAGACTGGCTGAATGGATACAAAAACAAGACCCATATGTATGCTGTCTACAAGAGACCCACTTCAGACCTAGGGACACATCCAGACTGGAAGTGAGGGGATGGAAAAAGATATTCCATGCAAATGAAAATCAAAAGAAAGCTGGAGTAGCAATTCTCATATCAGACAAAATAGACTTAAAATAAAGACTATTACAACAAACAAAGAAGGACACTACATAATGATCAAGGGATCAATCCAAGAAGAAGATATAACAATTGTAAATATTTATGCACCCAACACAGGAGGACCTCAATACATAAGGCAAATACTAACAGCCATAAAAGGGGAAATCGACAGTAACACAATCATAGTAGGGGACTTTAAAACCCCACTTTCACCAATGAACAGATCATCCAAAATGTAAATAAATAAGGAAACACAAGCTTTAAATGATACATTAAACAAGATGGACTTGATATTTATAGGACATTCCATCCAAAAACAACAGAATATAATTTCCTCTCAAGTGGTCATGGAACATTCTCCAGGATAGATCATATCTTGGGTGACAAATCAAGCCTTGGTAAATTTAAGAAAATTGAAATCATATCAAGTATCTTTTCTGACCACAACGCTATGAGACTAGATATCAATTACAGGAAAAAATCTGTAAAAATGCAAACACATGGAGGCTAAACAATACACTATGTAATAAACAAGAGATCACTGATGAAATCAAAGAGGAAATCAAAAAATACCTAGAAACAAATGACAATGAAAACACGATGACCCAAAACCTATGGGATGCAGCAAAAGCAGTTCTAAGAGGGAAGTATATAACAATACAATCCTGCCTTAAGAAACAAGAAACATCTCAAATAAACAACCTAACCTACACCTAAAGCAATTAAAGAAAGAAGAACAAAAAACCCCCAAAGTTAGCAGAAGGAAAGAAATCATAAAGATCAGATCAGAAATAAATGAAAAAGAAAGGAAGGAAACTATAGCAAAGATCAATAAAACTGAAACCTGGTTCTTTGAGAAGATAAACAAAATTTATAAACCATTAGCCAGACTCATCAAGAAAAAAAAGGAGAAGACTCAAGTCAATAGAATTAGAAATGAAAAAGGAGAAGTAACAACTGACCTTGCAGAAATATGAAGGATCATGAGAGAGTACTACAAGCAACTCTATGCCAATAAAATGGACAACCTGGAAGAAATGGACAAATTCTTAGAAAAGCACAACCTTCCGACACTTAACCAGGAAGAAATAGAAAATATGAACAGACCAACCACAAGCACTGAAATTGAAACTGTGATTAAAAAACTTCTAACAAACCAAAGCCCAGGATCAGATGGCTTCACAGGTGAATTCTATCAAACATTTAGAGAAGAGCTAACACCTATCATTCTCAAACTCTTCTACAATATAGCAGAGGGAGGAACACTCCCAAACACATTCTACGAGGCCACCATCCCCCTGATACCAAAACCAGACAAAGATGTCACAAAGAAAGGAAACTACAGGCCAATATCACTGATGAACATACATGCAAAACTCCTCAAGAAAATACTAGCAAACAGAATGCAACAGAACATTAAAAGGATCATACACCATGATCAAGTGGGGTTTATCCCAGGAATGCAAGGATTCTTCAATATACGCAAATCAATCAATGTGATATACTATATTAACAAGTTGAAGAATAAAAACCATATGATCATCTCAATAGATTCAAGAAAAGCTTTTGACAAAATTCAACACCCATTTATGCTAAAAACCATCCAGAAAGTAGGCATAGAGTGAACTTACCTTAACATAATAAAGGCCATATATGAAAACACCACAGCCAACGTCATTCTCAATGGTGAAATACTGAAACAATTTCCACTAAGATGAGGAACAAGACAAGGTTGCCCACTCTCACAATGTTATTCAACATTGTTTTGGAAGTTTTAGCCACAGCAATCAGAGAAGAAAAAGAAATAAAAGGAATCCAAATTGGAAAGGAAGAAGTAAAGTTGTCACTGTTTGCAGATGATATGATACTATACATAGAGAATCCTAAAGACTTTCCTAGAAAATTACTAGAGCTAATCAATGAATTTGGTAAAGTAGCAGGATAAAAAATTAATGCACAGAAATCTGTTGCATTACTATACACTAATGATGAAAAATCTGAAAGTGAAATTAAGAAAACACTCCCATTTACCATTGCAACAAAAAGAATAAAATACCTAGAAATAAACCTACGTAAGGAGAAAAAGACCTGTATGCAGAAAACTATAAGACACTGATGAAAGAAATTAAAGAGGATACAAATAGGTAGAGAGATATACCATGTTTCTGGATTGGAAGAATCAACATTGTGAAAATGACTATAGTACCCAACGCAATCTACAGATTCAATGCAATCCCTATCAAACTGCCACTGGCATTTTTCACAGAACAAGAACAAAAATTTTCGCAATTTGTACGGAAACACAAAAGACCCCGAATAGCCAAAGCAATCTTGAAGAAGAAAAACGAAGCTGGAGGAATCAGTCTCCCTGACTTCAGACTATACTACAAAGCTATGGTAATCAAGACCGTATGGTACTGGCACAAAAACGGAAATATATATCAATGGAGCAGGATAGAAAGCCCAGAGATAACCCCACGCACATATTGTCACCTTATCTTTGATAAAGGATGCAAGAATATACAATGGAGAAAAGACAGACTCTTCAATAAGTGGTGCTGGGAAAACTGGACAGCTACATTTAAAACAATGAAATTAGAACACTCCCTAACACCATACACAAAAATAAATTCAAAATAGATTAAAGACCTAAATGTAAGGCCAGACATTATCAAACTCTTAGAGGAAAACATAGGCAGAACAGTCTATGACATAAATCACAGCAAGATCCTTTTTGACCCACCTCCTAGTGAAATGAAAATAAAAACAAAAATAAACAAATGGGATCTAATGAAACTTAAAAGCTTTTGCACAGCAGAGGAAACCATAAACAAGACAAAAAGACAACCCTCAGAATGGGAGAGAATATTTACAAATGAAGCAATTGACAAATGTTTAATCTCCAAAATTTACAAGCAGCTCATGCAGCTCAATGTCAAAAAAATAAAAAACCCTATCCAACAATGGGCAGAAAACCTAAATAGACATTTCTCCAAAGAAGACATACAGATTGCCAACAAACACAGGAAAGAATGCTCATCATCATTAATCATTAGAGAAATGCAAATCGAAACTACAATGAGATATCATCTCACACCAGTCAGAATGGCTATCATCAAGAAATCTACAAAAAATAAATGCTGGAGAGGGTGTAGAGAAAAGGGAACCCTCTTTCATTTTTGGTGGGAATATAAATTGATACAGCCACTATGGAGAACAGTATGGAGGTTCCTTAAAAAACTAAAAATAGAACTACCATATGACCCAGCAATCCCACTAATGGGCATATACCCTGAGCAATCCATAATTCAAAACTAGTCATGTACCACAATATTCATTGCAGCTCGATTTACAATAGCCAGGACATGGAAGCAACCTAAGTGTCTATCATCGGATGAATGGATAAAGAAGATATGGCACATATATACAATGGAATATTACTCAGCCATAAAAAGAAATGAAATGGAGTTATTTGTAGTGAGGTGGATGGAGTTAGAGTCTGTCATACAGAGTGAAGTAAGTCAGAAAGAGAAAAACAAATACCGTATGCTAACACATTATATGGAATATAAAAAAAAAAAGTTCATGAAGAACCTAGGGGCAAGACAGGAATAAAGATGCAGACCTACTAGAGAATAGACTTGAGGACATGGGGAGGGGGGAGGGTAAGCTGGGACAAAGTGAGAGAGTGGCATGGACATATATACACTACCACATGTAAAATAGATAGCTAGTGGGAAACAGCCCCATAGCACAAGGAGATCAGCTTGGTGCTCTGCGATCACCTAGAGGCATGGGATTGGGAGAGTGGGAAAGAGGGACATGCAATAGGGAAGAGATATAAGGATATATGTATATGTATATCTGGTTCACTTGGTAATAAAGCAGAAACTAACACACCATTATAAACAAGTATACTCCAATAAAGATGTTAAAAAAAAAAAGACTAACATATTGTGGGCAAAGTTCTACATTTCTCATATGCATGAATTTATTTAAGGATTATACATATCTGACTGGGCTTCTCATCCTCACCATCCCTCAGATGATATCTGACCACCTTTGTCTTCAGTTGGAATCCTGTCAGGTCAGCTTAGCCAGAGTCTCCCTTAATTATCCCTGCTGTCGCCTCTTAGGAACTTTCCATCCAGTGACACCTGCCTCCCCTCCTCCTTGGCTATAAGTTCCCACCTGCCCATGCTGTGTTCAGAGTTGAACGCAATTTCTCTCCCTCAGTGTAAAATCCTATGGCAGTGGTCTGTATTCCTATCTTAACGGTCCTGAATAAAGTCTGCTTACTATGTTTAATAAGTATCAGTGACTGTTTTTTTCTTTAACAGCACACACATACACATGTTTGAGCACATCCCTCAACTCAACCAACGGCCCAGATTTTCTCTTGGCTCTTGATTCTCTTCGTGTTCAGGGTGGTTCAGAAAAATCTCCTTGATGGATCCCAAGACCCCAGGTAGAACTGCAGATTTTTATCCTCAAAGTTAAGAATGACTGTCACAACCACACCATGACCTCTGTGACCCCTCCAAAATATGCCCTGCACATTGGCCACCAGGGAGCAGAATATGTTAAGTCTACAAATTCCTGGCCTAGTGCTTCTCTATTTAGAAATCATGCCTGACCCTGTCACATCTTACCCCTCCCCTTCCCGGTGAGAGAGTGGCATGGACATATATACACTACCAATGTAAAATAGATAGCTAGTGGGAAGCAGCCGCATAGTACAGGGAGATCAGCTCGGTGCTTTGTGACCACCTAGAGGGGTGGGATACGGAGGGTGGGAGGGAGGGAGACGGAAGAGGGAAGAGATATGGGCACATATGTATATGTATAACTGATTCACTTTGTTATAAAGCAGAAACTAACACACCATTGTAAAGCAATTATACGCCAATAAAGATGTTTTAAAAAAAAGAAAAAGAAATCATGCCTGCTTGTATGTCTCTATGAAAGAGTGAGAAGTCTGTTCTTCAGAATACATCCAGAGCCTTTACAAATCATCAAAAACAAAAAGACAACCCAATTGTCTGAATAGAAAAGGACTTGAACAGAACCTTCTCTAGAAGAGAAATGCAAACGGTCAATAAGCACTTAAAAAGATGTGTACCAAGAAGAAAGGAAACCCACAAGATGGAACTGTGTCCGATAAAAGCAGGAGTCCATAGAAAGAGCTTTCAGTAGGCAAAGCAGGAGTGAATTGAACAACCAAATACTGTTCAGATGATATATAACCAAAAGCTTAAAATAAAAATCTGGGTGGAGTGTCCACAATAGTAAAAAATAAATGATTAAACAGTGTGTGTGTGTGTGTGTGTGTGTGTGTGTGTGTGTTTGTGTGTGTGTGTGTTTATGAGTTATGTTTAATATAAATCTCCTATGTGGAAGAATTCCAAATAGTTGATGTTTGTACTCAGTCACTTATTAAGAAGATAGGGCTAACTTCCATCTCCTGACGTGTGGGTTCTGCATAGTGACTTCATCCTAAAGAAAACACACAGTACAGAATTGGGGAAAAAGTAATGTCACAGTGGGGAAAATCTGACAAACACTACCTGAGCCAGGAAGGCCAAGTTAACATGAACAGTGATAAGCTGCCTTGAAGTACGTTCCCATGATAAAAAGTCATGTAATATACTTCCTCAAAATGCAAAACCCCATTCTAAACACAAGAAAAACACGAAGTTATTTACTAAGTGATACAGTCTACAAAATACCTGACTAGTCCTCCTGAACACTGCCTAGGGCACTGAGAGAAGGATACTGTGAGAAAATGTCAAAGCCAAAAAGATCCTAAAGTGACATGATGACTCAATGCCATATGATACCTTGGATGGGATCCAATGGCATAAAAAGTAGAATTAAAGGAACCAGAATAAAGTATGGATTTTAGTTCATAATAAGGTATCCATATTTGTTCATTGACTGTGACAATTCTGTAGAAAACTAGGATGAGAGGTGAAATTGAAAATCAAATAAGAGCAAGCTATTACATCGTCCTGTAAATCTAGAATAAAAAGATGATTTCTTAATAACACACAAAACGAACCCTAAAATACGGAAAATACAAGCACACCAATGAACCATCCTATGACCCTTTCTCCGGGCTAGTTCTTCTCTCGCAATTCTAGGGTTTCCCTCTCCTGGAACATAGACGAAACAGGCACAGAGCTGTTTGGCAGCTCCCCTAAGATCTGACCCCACCCAGTGGCTTCATCTCCCCAAGACATGCCCGACCAATTGGTCCTGATGTGTCAGGACTTTTTTGATTACAAGGGACTAGAAATGCTCACTCATGTCAAGTAAATTAATATTATTATAAATGATATAAATAAATTAATACTTAAAAGAGACAAGCTGAAAAGTTGGGTTGGAGGTGTCAGGCCCAAGGGCTCATGTGCTCCTAGTGACCTGGTGCCTCTCCAGCCATCCGTCCTGCTGAGTACCTGAGCCATCCATGTACAGGCACAGTCTCCCTCACTGCATCCAGGGCCTCCAGCAACTCCAGGCGGGCACCCGCTCCACATCCATTCTTCCTGGAAGGGTTTTGCCTTCCCTAGGACTCCATGAAAACCCATGATTTGGAATGCCTTTGGTCTGGCTTGGGTCACATTCTCATCCTTGAACCCACCACAGTAATCAGAGGACAGAAAATGGGATTGGCTAGACTTCGATCATCCACCCATCTTCCAGGTGGGTGGCATGTGGGGTCAGCCCTCTGAAACGGTTTGGACTGGAAGCAGGTGAGATGTAGTTCCCACAGGAAAGCTGATGTGTTGCACTTGGACATGAGGACAGATGCTGCCTCAGTGAAAGCAGCAGATTCCATATCAGTGATGGCCTGATGCACAGCACAGAATCTGAAGCACAAGGAAGGAAAGCATTCACGTAGGGTCAGGGCTGCAGCCACCCACCCGAGGCTCTTGCTGTCCTCCCACGAGAGCAAGAAGTTCTTTCATTTGCTGAAAAGCAAGGTTGAGGACGGTGGTAAACTCAAGGATCCTGCCTTGGCTGTCGGGTCCTTGCATCTCAGACACTGGCCCAGAATAGCACATGTGCCCTAGGAAGCCACACGGACCTGATTCTTTTTTGTTTTTTTTTTCCGGACCTCATTCTTGTTCCTGGGAGGTGGTCGCCCAGGATGCATGCCTGCTCCCTGGCCACGTTACTCACCATCCTCGAAGAACAACGTTGTTCATTTTCCAGTCTCTTCTCTCTCCTGTACAAAGAGCAGAGACCAAAGGCTAGGGAGGTAAGGAAACTCTTGCTCAGTGAAGAACTGGGAGGCTCAAGGATTATTCAATACCACAGAATTCATAGTCGACAGACTTTTCAAAGTCCACCTGGGTGCACTTGGCTCTCCAATGCCACACAGCCCCTGGGAAACCACCAGTTGGGAGGCCCAGTTGCCCCCATATCTTTGATGCCTAATAAGTATAAATGTCAAAAGTTTACAACGACTAGAAGACCAAAGGATTGCAGGGCAATCTGTCACATGGTTCTTGTTGCAGGACCACACTCAACATTTTGAGGGTCATTACCTGTCTTGGCAGGCTAAGAGGCTCTGAGGGAGGAGACACTTTTCTCAACAACAGGGATGTTGGTAATGGAAACATCCCTAGGGGCTGTCTATGCAGCTTGGGTGTAATTGGTCATGGGGGCTTGACAGGGCTTAGGCTGCCTGAACTGGAGAAACAACGGGTGCCTAGCTTGATGGTCAGAGGTCAAGGGTTATCCTGTCTGAGATTTCATTTTCTTTTGATGCCTGCTCAAATGGGACAAAGGATCTATCAAGTCCCAGGAGGGCCCAGCAGCCCTCAAGAAGGCAGCACCTGAGGGCCAGCTGGTCACTGCACACAGTCCTGTATAAATACACACATGTCTTCTGAGTGCCCTCGTGTCAGAACTGTGTTGGAACCTGGGACTGCCCAGGCAGAGTGGGGCCAGCACCACCCTTTTCAGGTGGGAGGAAGGGCAGAGGGAAACACTGTGTGACTTCAGATGCCCTCCACAACCCTCAACTGAGGTTGAGTTGTATTTGAAACAGTAAGAGACAAGGACACATATTTCATTCTTCTCTTAGAGCCCAGGACAGGGAGGGGATGGCGGGGCAGGAAAACAATGATACAGCTCACCTACCTGACTCAGGTGTGACCCTGAGAGAATCCCGTCCATCCTGGAGGCCTCAGGGAGATGGAGAAGGGAGAAGGAGAATGAGGGCAGGTTACACTTAAACCTAACTGTAACCGTAACCCTGACCTATAACCGTCATTTCCTAACTTATAACCCTACACCTAACAATCTTAAGCTGGGAATCTAGACCTTCCATCCCGACACCCCAGCTCTAATCCCTGACCCTGACCCTTAAACCATCACCCTCTCCCCTGACTCTCCAATGCTGAACCATAACCCTGACTATAACCCTAAACCCTGACAGTGGCTCTAACCACAGACTGAAACCCTAGCAAAGTGGATACCAAGGGAAGACTCTATAATCCCTCAAATAAAACAAGGGAATAAGTTTTCAAGACCTTGCATTTAGCAGTCGATTCTAAAATCTGACACCAAAGAACAAGCATTAAAGAAAAAGTTGATACACAGTATTTCCTTAAAGTTAAAAACTTTATCACATCAAAAATGCTATCTGGAAAGTGAAAAGACAGCCCACAGAATGGAAGAAAGTATTTTCACACTATACATCTAGTAAGAGTCTGTTATCCAGAACATATCAGGAAACTCATCAACAAAACCATAAAGAACTCAATTTTTTTCCTTTATTTTATTTTTATTGGCTGGGCCATGCAGCACGCAGGATCCAAGTTCCCCAACCAGGGATTAAACATGCGCCCCCTGCAGTGGAAGTGTGGAGTCCTAACCACTGGACCACCAGAGAATTCTAAGAACTCAATTTCTTAAATGCACAAAGGGCATGACCAGACTCTTCTTCAGGCAAGACATAAAAATGGTCAACAAGAACATGAAAAGATGTAAAACATCAGTAGTGCTGATGGAAATGCAAACTAGTACCGTAATGCACTACTCTTTCAAACACACTAGAATTCTTATAGTCAAGAAAAATTAGGAGAGACCTTCAAGATGGTGGGGGAGTAAGACGTGGATATCACCTTCCTCCCCACAAATACATCAGAAATACATCTACATGTGGAACAATTCCTACAGAACACCTACTGACGCTGGCAGAAGATCTCAAACTTCCCAAAAGATATATAATTTTTTTCCTTTTTCTCTTTTTGTGAGTGTGCATATGTATGCTTCTTTGTGTGATTTTGTTTGTATAGCTTTGCTTTTACCATTTGCCCTAGGGTTCTGTTTGCCCGTTTTGCTTTTTTCTTTTCTCTTTTTTTAGTGTAGTTTTTAGTGCTTGCTATCATTGGTGGATTTGTTTTTTGGATTGGTTGCTCTCTTCTTTCTTTTTTTTCTATTTATTACTTAATTTTTTAAAATTTTAATAAAATTTTTTCATCTTTTATTTTAATAACTGTATTTTACTTTATTTTTTCTTTCTTTCTTTTTTTCTCCCTTTTAGTCTGAGCCATGAGGCTGACAGGGTCTGGGTGCTCTGGCCACGTGTCAAGCCTGAGCCTGTGAGGTGGGAGAGCAAAGCTCAGGACATTGGTCCACCAGAGACCTCCCAGCTCCATGTAATATCAAATGGTGAAAGCTCTCCCAGAGATCTCCATCTCAATGCTAAGACCCAGCTCCACTCAATGAGAAGCAAGCAACAGTGCTGGACACCGTATGCCAAACAACTAGCAAGACAGGAACACAACCCTACCCTTTAGGAGAGAGGCTGCCTAAAATCATAATAAGATCACACACCCCAAAACACACCAGAAGACATGATCTTGCCCACCAGAAAACAGGATCAAGCCTTATCCACCAGGACACAGGCACCAGTTCCCTCCACCAGGAAGCCTAAACAACCCACTGAACCAACCTTAGCCACTGCAGGCAGACACCAAAAACAGCAGGAACTACAAACCTGCAGCCTGCAAAAAGGAGAGCACAAACACAGTAAGTTAAGCAAAATGAGAAGACAGAGAAACACACAATAGATGAATGAGCAACATAAAAACCCACAAGACTAAACAAATGAAGTGAAAATAGGCAGCCTACCTGAAAAAGAATTCACAGTAATGATAGTAAAGATGAACCAAAATCTTGGAAATAGAGTGGAGAAAATACAAGAAACGTTTAACAAGGACCTAGAAGAACTAAAGAGCAAACAAACAATGATGAACAACAAAATTAATGAAATTAAAAATTTTCTAGAGTAATCAATAGGAGAATATGCAGAGGAAGCCTATTCTGAGGCAGAGGAACGGATAATTGACCTGGAAGATAAAATAGTGGAAATAACTACCACAGAGCAGAATAAAGAAAAAAGAATGAAAGGAATTGAGGACAGTCTCAGAGACCTCTGGGACAACATTAAACACACCAACATTCGAATTATAGGGGTTCCAGAAGAAGAAGAGAAAAAGAAAGGGATTGAGAATATATTTGAAGGGATTACAGTTGAAAACTTCACTAATATGGGAAAGAAAATTGTTAATCAACTCCAGGAAGGGCAGAGAGTCCCATACAGGATAAATCCAAGGAAAAACACGCCAAGACACATATTAGTCAAACTATAAAAAACTAAATACAGAGAAAAAATATTAAAAGAAGCAAGGGAAAAACAACAAATAACATAAAAGGGAATCCCAATAAGGTTAACAGCTGATCATTCATCAGAAACTTCACAAACCAGAAGACAGTGGCAAGACATATTTAAAGTGATGAAAGGGAAAAACCTACAGCAAAGATTACTCTACCCAGCAAGGATCTCGTTCAGATTCGATGGAGAAATTAAAACCTTTACAGACAAGCAAAAGTTAAGAGAATTCAGCACCACCAAACCAGCTTTACAACAAATGCTAAAGGAACTTCTCTAGGCAGGAAACACAAGAGAAGGAAAAGATATACAATAATAAACCCAAAACAATTAAGAAAATGGTAATAGGAACATACATATCGATAACTCCCTTAAATGTATGGATTAAATGCTCCAACCAAAAGACATAGACTGGTTGAATGGATACAAAAACAAGATCCGTATATATACTGTCTACAAGAGACCCACTTCAGACCTAGGGACACATAAGGACTGAAAGTGAGGGGATGGGAAAAGATATTCCAAGCAAATGGAAATCAAAAGAAAGCTGGAGTAGCAATTCTCATATCAGACAAAATAGACTTTAAAACAAAGACTATTACAGGAGACAAAGAAGGACACTAAATAACGATCAAGGGATCAATCCAAGAAGAAGATATAACAATTGTAAATATTTATGCACCCAATATAGGAGCACCTCAATACATAAGGCAAATGCTAATAGCCATAAAAGGGGAAATCGACAGTAACACAAGCAGAGTAGGAGACATTAACACCCCATTTTCACCAATGGACAGATCATCCAAAACTAAAAAAATAAGGAAACACAAGCTTTAAATGATACATTATACAAAATGGAATTAATTGATATTTATAGGACATTCCATCCAAAAACAACAGAATATAATTTCTTCTCAAGTGCTCATGGAATATTCTCCAGGATAGATCATATCCTGGGTCACAAATCAAGCCTTGGTAAATTTAAGAAAATTGAAATCA
Source organism: Balaenoptera acutorostrata (assembly GCF_949987535.1). Taxonomy (NCBI): domain Eukaryota; kingdom Metazoa; phylum Chordata; class Mammalia; order Artiodactyla; family Balaenopteridae; genus Balaenoptera; species Balaenoptera acutorostrata. The sequence goes on from NW_026646471.1 coordinate 639,118, forward strand.
TATCAAGTATCTTTTCCAACAACAAAGCTATGAGACTAGATATCAATTACAGGAAAAAATCTTTAAAAAATACAAACACATGGAGGCTAAACAATACAGTACTAAATAACTAAGAGATCACTGAAGATATCAAAGAGGAAATGAAAAAATACCTAGAAACAAGTGACAATGTAAAAACAATGACCCAAAACCTATGGGATACAGCAAAAGCAGTTCTAAGAGGGAAGTTTATAGCAATACAACCCTACATCTAGAAACAAGAAAAATCTCAAATAAATAACCTAAACTTACACCGAAAGCAATTAGAAAATGATGAACAACAAAACCCCCAAAGTTAGCAGAAGGAAAGAAATCATAAAGATGAGATCAGAAATAAATGAAAAAAAAATGAAGGAAACAATAGCAAAGATCAATAAAACTAAAAGCTGGTTCTTTGTGAAGATAAACAAAATTGATAAACCATTAGCCAGACTCATCAAGAAAAAAAGGGAGAAGACTCAAATCAATAGAATTAGAAATGAAAAAGGAAAAGTAACAACTGACACTGCAGAAATAGAAAGGATCATGAGGGATTACTACAAGTAACTATATGCCAATAAAATGGACAACCTGGAAGAAATGGACAGATTCTTAGAAAAGCAGAACCTTCCAAGACTGAACCAGGAAGAAATAGAAAATAGAAACCGACCAATCACCAGCACAGAAATTGAGATTGTGATTTAAAATCTTCCAACAAACTAAAGCCCAGGTCCAGATGGCTTCACAGGCGAATTTTACCAAACATTTAGAGAATAGCTTACACCTATCCTTTTCAAACTCCTCCAAAATAGAGCAGAGGGAGGAACACTCCCAAACTCATTCTACGGGCCACCATCACCCTGATACCAAACCAGAAAAAGATGTCACAAAGAAAGAAAACTACAGGCCAATATCACTGATGAACATAGATGCAAAAATCCTTAACAAAATAGTAGCAAACAGAATCCAACAGCACATTAAAAGGATCATGCACCATGATCAAGTGGGGTTTATCCCAGGAATGCAAGGATTTTTCAATATACGCAAATCCATCAATGTGATAAACCATATTAACAAACTGAAGGAGAAAAAACTATATGATCATCTCAATAGATGCAGGAAAAGCTTTTGACAAAATTCAACATCCATTTATGCTAAAAACCCTCCAGAAAGTAGGCATAGAGGGAGCTTACCTCAACATAATAATGGTCATATATGACAAACCACAGCCAACATCTTTCTCAATGGTGAAAAACTGAAACCATTTCCTCTAAGATCAAGAACAAGACAAGGTTGTCCACTCTCAATAAAAGGAATCCAAATCGGAAAAGAAGAAGTAAAACTGTCACTGCAAATGACATGATACTATACATAGAGAATCCTAAAGATGCTACCAGAAAACTATTAGTAGCAGGAGACAAAATTAGTGCACAGAAATCTCTTCCATTCCTATACACTAATGATGAAAAATCTGAAAGAGAAACTAAGGAAACACTCCCATTTACCACTGCAGCAAAAAGAATAAGATACCTAGCAATAAACCTACCTAAGGAGACAAAAGACGTGTATGCAGAAAATTATAAGGCACTGATGAAAGAAATTAAAGATGATACAAACAAATGGAGAGATATACGATGTTCTTGAGTTGGAAGAATCAACATTGTGAAAATGACTCTACTACTCAAAGCAATCTACAGACTCACTGCAATACCTGTCAAACTACCAATGGCATTTTTCACAGAACTAGAACAAAAAAATTCACAATTTGTATGGAAACACAGAAGACACCGAATAGCCAAAGCAATCTTGAGAAAGAAAACCAGAGCTGGAGGAATCAGGTTCCCAGACTTCAGAGTCTACTACGAAGCTACAGTAACCAAGATGGTATGGTACTGGCACAAAAACAGAAATATAGATCAACGGAACAGGATAGAAAGCCCAGAGATAAACCCACGCACCTATGGTCACCTTATTTTTGATAAAGGTGGCGAGACTATACAATGGAGAAAAGACAGCCCCTTCAATAAGTGGTGCTGGGAAAACTTGACAGCTACATGTAAAAGAATGAAATTAGAACACTCCCTAACACCATACACAAAAATAAACTCAAAATGGATTAAAGACCTAAATGTAAGGCCAGACACTGTAAAACTCTTAGTGGAAAACAGACGCAGAACACTCTGACATAAATCACAGCAAGATCCTTTGTGACCCACCTCCTAGAGAAACGGAAATGAAAACAAAAATAAACAAATGATACCTAATGAAACGTAAAATCTTTTGCACAGCAAAGGAAACCATAAACAAGATGAAAAGACAACCCTCAGAATGGGAGAAAATATTTGCAAATGAAGAAACTGACAAAGGATTAATCTCCAAAATTTACAAGCATCTCATGAAGCTCAATATCAGAAAACAAGCTACCCAATCCAAAAATGAGCAGAAGACCTAAATAGACTTTTCTCCAAAGAAGATATACAGATTGCCAACAAACACAGGAAAGGATGCTCAACATCCCTAATCATTAGAGAAATGCAAGTCAAAACTACAATGAAGTATCTCCTCATACCAGTCAGAATGGCCACCATTAAGAAATCTACAAACAATAAGTGCTGGAGTGGGTTTGGAGAAAAGGGAACCCTCTTGCACTGTTGGTGGGAATGTAAATTGATACAGCAACTATGGAGAACAGTATGGCAATTCCTTAAAAAACTAAAAATAGAACTACCATACGACCCAGCCATCCCACTACTGGCCATATACCCTGAGAAAACCGTAATTCAAAAAGAGTCATGTACCACAGTTTTCATTGCAGCTCTATTTACAATAGCCAGGACATGGAACCAATCTAAGTGTCCATCGACAGATGAATGGATAATATTCCACATATATACAATGGAATATTATTCAGCCATAAAAAGAAACGAAATTGAGTTATTTGTAATAAGGTAGATGTAACTAGAGACTGTGATACAGAGTGAAGTAAGTCAGAAAGAGAAAAACAAATACCATATGCTAACACATATATATGGAATCTAAAAAGAAAAATAAAAAAGGTTCTGAAGAACCTAGGGACAGGACAGGAATAAAGACGCAGACATAGAGAATGGACATGAGGACACTGGGAGGGGGAAGTGTAAACTGGGATGAAGTGAGAGAGTGGCATGGACTTATATATACTACCAAATGTAAAATAGATAGCTAGTGGGATGCAGCCACATAGCTCAGGGAGATCAGCTTGGTGCTTTTTGACCACCTAGAGGGGTGAGATAGGGAGAGTGGGAGGGAGATGCAAGAGGGAGGGGATATGGGGATATATGTATACATATGACTGATTCACTTTGTTATAAACCAGAAACTAACACACCATTGTAAAGCAATTATACTCCAATAAAGATTTTTAAAATAAGTAAAATAAAATTGCTTTCTAAGTAATATATTAAAAGAGTCTGAGTAGGCATGTATCCATGGTTACAGCAGTAATAGTATCAAAGATTTCTGAAGATGGCATTTTTTGCTAGATTTTTATAGAGTTTCTATTTATTAATCTTCCTTCTGGTTTGTTCAACACTTTCTATATGATTTGAAAACTTGTTTGCCAGTTTTTTTTGTTATTAAAAATCTTTAGGAGACACGACGACCCAAAACCTATGGGACACAGCAAAAGCAGTGCTAAGAGGGAAGTTTATAGCAATACAAGCCTACCTCAAGAAACAGGAAACATCTCGAATAAACAACCTAACCTTGCACCTAAAGCAATTAGAGAAAGAAGAACAAAAAAACCCCAAAGCCAGCAGAAGGAAAGAAATTATAAAGATCAGGTCAGAAATAAATGAAAAAGAAATGAAGGAAACAATAGCAAAAATCAATGAAACTAAAAGCTGGTTCTTTGAGAAGATAAACAAAATTGATAAACCATTAGCCAGACTCATCAAGAGAAAAAGGGAGAAGACTCAGATCAATAGAATTAGAAATGAAAAAGGAGAAGTAACCACTGACACTGCAGAAATACAAAAGATCATGAGAGATTACTACAAGCAACTATATGCCAATAAAATGGACAACCTGGAAGAAATGGACAGATTCTTAGAAATGCACAAACTGCCGAGACTGAACCAGGAAGAAATAGAAAATATGAACAGACCAATCACAAGCACTGAAATTGAAACTGTGATTAAAAACCTTCCAACAAACAAAAGCCCAGGACCAGATGGCTTCACAGGCGAATTCTATCAAACATTTAGAGAAGAGCTAACACCTATCCTTCTCAAACTCTTCCAAAATATTGCAGAGGGAGGAACACTCCCAAACTCATTCTACGAGGCCACCATCACCCTGATACCAAAACCAGACAAAGATGTCACAAAGAAAGAAAACTACAGGCCAATATCACTGATGAACATAGATGCAAAAATCCTCAACAAAATACTAGCAAACAGAATCCAACAGCACATTAAAAGGATCATACACCATGATCAAGTGGGGTTTATCCCAGGAATGCAAGGATTCTTCAATATACGCAAATCAATCAATGTGATACACCATATTAACAAATTGAAGGAGAAAAACCATATGATCATCTCAATAGATGCAGAGAAAGCTTTTGACAAAATTCAACACCCATTTATGATAAAAGCCCTGCAGAAAGTAGGCATAGAGGGAACTTTCCTCAACATAATAAAGGCCATATATGACAAACCCACAGCCAACATTGTCTTCAATGGTGAAAAACTGAAACCATTTCCACTAAGATCAGGAACAAGACAAGGTTGCCCACTCTCACCACTATTATTCAACATAGTTCTGGAAGTCCTAGCCACAGCAATCAGAGAAGACAAAGAAATAAAAGGAATCCAAATCGGAAAAGAAGAAGTAAAGCTGTCACTATTTGCAGATGACATGATACTATACATAGAGAATCCTAAAGATGCTACCAGAAAACTCCTAGAGCTAATCAATGAATTTGGTAAAGTAGCAGGATACAAAATTAATGCACAGAAATCTCTTGCATTTCTATACACTAATGACGAAAAATCTGAAAGTGAAATTAAGAAAACACTCCCATTTACCATTGCAACAAAAAGAATAAAATATCTAGGAATAAACCTACCTAAGGAGACAAAAGACCTGTATGCAGAAAATTATAAGACACTGATGAAAGAAATTAAAGATGATACAAATAGATGGAGAGATATACCATGTTCCTGGATTGGAAGAATCAACATTGTGAAAATGTCTCTACTACCCAAAGCAATCTACAGATTCAATGCAATCCCTATCAAACTACCACTGGCATTTTTCACAAAACTAGAACAAAAAATTTCACAATTTGTATGGAAACACAAAAGACCCCGAATAGCCAAAGCAATCTTGAGAACGAAAAATGGAGCTGGGGGAATCAGGCTCCCTGACTTCAGACTATATTACAAAGCTTCAGTAATCAAGACAGTTTGGTATTGGCACAAAACCAGAAATATAGATCAATGGAACAGGATAGAAAGCCCAGAGATAAACCCACACACATATGGTCAACTTATCTTTGATAAAGGAGGCAAGCATATACAGTGGAGAAAAGACAGCCTCTTCAATAAGTGGTGCTGGGAAAATTGGACAGGAACATGTAAAAGTATGAAATTAGAACACTCCCTGACACCATGCACAAAAATAAACTCAAAATGGATTAAAGACCTAAGTGTAAGGGCAGACACTATCAAACTCTTAGAGGAAAACATAGGCAGAACACTCTATGACATACATCACAGCAAGATTCTTTCTGACCCAGCTCCCAGAGAAATGGAAATAAGAACACAAATAAACAAATGGGACCTAATGAAACTGAAAAGCTTTTGCACAGCAAAGGAAACCATAAACAAGACCAAAAGACAACCCTCAGAATGGGAGAAAATATTTGCAAATGAAGCAACTGACAAAGGATTAATCTCCAAGATTTACAAGCAGCTCATGCAGCTCAATAACAAAAAAACAAACAACCCAATCCAAAAATGGGCAGAAGATCTAAATAGACATTTCTCCAAAGAAGATATACAGATGGCCTACAGACACATGAAAGAATGCTCAACATCATTAATCATTAGAGAAATGCAAATCAAAACTACAATGAGATATCATCTCACACCGGTCAGAATGGCCATCATCAAAAAATCTAGAAACAATAAATGCTGGAGAGGGTGTGGAGGAAAGGGAACACTCTTGCACTGTTGGTGGGAATGTAAATTGATACAGCCACTATGGAGAACAGTATGGAGGTTCCTTAAAAAACTACAAATAGAACTACCATACGACCCAGCAATCCCACTACTGGGCATATACCCTGAGAAAACCACAGGTCAAAAAGAGTCATGTACCAAAATGTTCATTGCAGCTCTATTTACAATAGCCAGGACATGGAAGCAACCTAAATGTCCATCGACAGATGAATGGATAAAGAAGATGTGGCACATATATACAATGGAATATTACTCAGCCATAAAAAGAAATGAAATGGAGGTATTTGTAATGAGGTGGATGGAGTTAGAGTCTGTCATACAGAGTGAAGTAAGTCAGAAAGAGAAAAACAAATACAGTATGCTAACACATATATATGGAATCTAAGGGAAAAAAAAAAAAGGCCATGAAGAACCTAGTGGCAAGACGGGAATAAAGACACAGACCTACTAGAGAATGGACTTGAGGATATGGGGAGGGGGTGGGGTGAGATGTGACAGGGTGAGAGAGTGTCATGGACATATATACACTACCAAATGTAAAATAGATAGCTAGTGGGAAGCAGCCGCATAGCACAGGGAGATCAGCTCGGTGCTTTGTGACCACCTAGAGGGGTGGGATGGGGAGGGTGGGAGGGAGGGAGATGCAAGAGGGAAGAGAAATGGGAACATATTGTATATGTATAACAGATTCACTTTGTTATAAAGCAGATGCTAACACACTATTGTAAGGCAATTATACTTCAATAAAGATGTTTGAAAAAAAAATCTTTAGTAACATTTAAAAAAAAAGAAAAATTCAAAATACCGAATATTGGCAACAATGTGGAGCAAATGGAATGTTTAAACATTGCTTGTGGAAATGGAAAATGGTGTAGCCTATGTGTACAATACTTTGACATTTCCTCAAAAATATAAATGTACAGTACAATTTGGTTCAGCAACTCCACTCCTGGTGTTAGACCCTCAAGGATTGAAAACAGATGTTCAAACAAAAACTTGTACACGAATATTCACAGCAGCACTGTTCACAATAGCCACAAGGTCAAAATAGTTAAAAGGCCCATCAACAGGTGTGTATATAAACAAAATGCAGCACATCCATGAACTGACATATGAGTCTGCAATGTACACCAATAAAGTAAAATGGTGCAGCCACTGTGGAAAACAGTATGGCAGCTCCTCAAAAAGTTAAACACAGAGTTAACATATGATCTGTCAATTCCACTTCAGGGTATTTACTCAAAACATTTGAAAGCAGGGACTGGAACAGACATATGTGTACTCATATTCATACCAGTATCATCAACAATAACAAAGGCTGGAAAATCCCCCAAGTGTCCACAGACAGATACATGGATAAACAGAATGTGGTACATACACAAGAAGATATTATCGAGCCTTGGTAACTAAGGACATTCTGACACATGCTACAATGTGGTTGAACCTTGAATTTACTATGCTAAGTGAAATAAGTTGGTCAGAGAAGAACAAATTCAATGATTCCACTTACATATGGTAGCCAAATGAGTCACATGCATAGACAGGAAGAATGCGGTTGTGAGGAGCTGTGGGGACTCAGTGGTTAATGGATACAGTTTCACTTGGGGAAACGAAAAAGTCCGGGAGAGGGATAGGGAGGATAGTTTGATAACAATGCAGGTGTAGTTAAAGCCACAGTTTGACTGGTAAGTGTTACATTATGTGTTTTTAATCACAATGAAAAAACTGAAGGATTAATTCATGCTACAACATGGATGAACACTGACAATGTCCTAAGTGAAAGAAGCCACACAGGAAATGCCACCCAGATCACATGCTTATCTTGTGCTTTAAATCCATCAAGCTTTTGAATATAAGGGAGAGTCTCAGTCAGAGTTAGAAAGAAAGAAAGAAAGAAAGAAAGAAAGAAAGAAAGAAAGAAAGAAGAAAGAAAGGAAGGAAGAAAGAAAGAAAGAAAGAAAGAAAGAAAGAAAGAAAGAAAGAAGGAGGGAGAGAGAGAGGAAGGGAGAGGAAGAGGCAAGAAGAGAGAGAAAGAGAGAGAGAGACAGAGAGAGAGATAGAGGAAGAGAGAGACAGAGGAAGAGAGAGGGAGGGAGAGAGGGAGGGAGGGAAGGAAGGAAGGAAGGAAGGAAGGAAGGAAGGAAGAAAGAAAGAAAGAAAGAAAGAAAGAAAGAAAGAAAGAAAGAAAGAAGGAAAGAAAGAAAGAAAGAAGGAAAACTAAGAATGGAAAAAGACACTTCCATAGAGTTGGGGCAGCTGGTAAAAGTTGAAGTGGACTTGTAGATTGGATTTATTATAAAAAAACTGTAGTGATCCTCATTTGGGGGTTATGTGCTGGCTCCCTGGGAGAATGTCCTTGTTTGGGGTAAAACACACTGGAGTATTTTGTGTGAAGGGGCAAATGTGAGTACTTTGAGTATTGCTATTGAAAATTTTCTGTACGTTTGAAATGACTGGAAAATAAATTACTTCTCAAAACAACCATGTCAACACAAGAACAGAGAAGTTGAGAAGACATCAAACTTGGTTACAGAGGCCAAGCCCTACCCAGATCCTGCTCACCCAAAGTGATGATGCAAGTCACTCTTGTAGGGTTTCACCTGTTTTTAAGGGAAACTGTGGGAAGATTCTATTAGGAGCCACCGTGTCTTGGGTGTTATGGATGACCTGGATGTGGTAGAAACAGAGGGATTTCTAGTTCCTGTTTTCCACATCAAAGCACCAAAAAGCTCTTAGAACTAATAAATGAATTCAGTAAAGCTGCAGGATACAAAATCAACACACAAACTTCAGTCATGTTCCTATACACTAATAATGAACCATCAGAGAGAGAAGTTAAGAAGACAATCCCATTTAGAATAACATCAAAAGAACAAAACACCTAGGAATAAATGTATCCAAAGATGTGAAATATCTGCACACTGAAATCGTTGAGACATTGATGAGGAAATTGAAGACTCGGATAAATGGAAAGAGATCCTGTGCTCATGAATGCAAAGAAGTGGTAGTGATGAAATGTTCATTCTACCCAAAACAGTACATGCATTCAATGCAATTACAACCAAAATTCCAATGACATTTTTCACAGAAACTGAACAAACAATCCTGACATTTGTATGGAACCACGTAGGACCCCAAACAGCCAAGGGGATCCTGAGAAAGGAGAACAGCAGCTGGAGGAAACTCATTGCGTGACTTAAACCATATTACGAAGCTACATAAGCAAACCATGTTGAAGTGGCACAAAAAGAGGCACATGGGCCAGAGGAATAGAAGACAGAATGCAGGAATAAGCCCACACATATGTGGTGAGTTAGCTGATGACAAAGCTGCAAAGGACATACACCAGGGAAAGGACAGTCCCCTCAATAAATCGTCTGGAAAACAGAACACCACAAGCCAAAGAAGGACACTGGACACCATCAACACTGCACACAAAACTCACTAAAACCCACAATTTTCCTCTGAAGATGGACATCCTCCCAGCAGTCAGCCACACACAAGAAACTTCTCCCCACTTTTTCCTCATCTTTTCTTCCCATGGCGGCCCCTCCCAGCTGGTCCTGAGGAAAATGAGCTCTTCTCAGTGTGAACGCAGCCCCAAGTTGTCCCAAGGCCAAACCCCAGTGGGTCCTGAGGAGACCAGGCTCCTGTCAGCTGTGCACAGAGCCAAGACTGCGGGCAGAACAGACAGGCACTGCCCTGGAAAGAGAGGCGGGCTTGTCGCCCTCTGGCTGCTAACTGTGAAATGCAGGCTGCACCTGCCCACAGTTCAGTGGAGGCCTAGATCCCTGCTGGCTGTCCTGCTGAAATAACTACATTTTGGAAATCCAAACAGATGCAAGCAAAGATCCCCAGATTTCTAGAAAAATAGTTATAGAACAGTTAGAAACCATATGCAATGAACTGAATGTAGACATAAACTTTACAACTTACACCAAGTCATTCAACATTGTCCACAGACAAATTTAAAATAGAAAACTACAAATAATATAAAAAAATAACATAGAAGAAAACATACATGGCCATGGGTTTGGTCACAAAGATCATGAGGTTTGACTTTTAACACACAACATGCACAGCCCACACACAAAAGGAAAAAAATTAGTAACATGTACTTTATAAAATTAAAAAAAAAAATTCTACTCGGTAAAATATTCAGAAAACCAAAAGGCAAGCAAAAAAACTGAGAGAGAAATATTTACAAAACACATATCTGATAAAGAATTTGTGCTCACATTACACAAAGAACTATAAAACAAACAGCTGCATAAAAAACTGGGTAAAGATCGAAACAGACACCTGGTCAGAGAAGATATACAGATAATAAGTGGACAAAAATAGGATCAGCACCGTATACCATCAGGGAATCCCAAAGTAAAACAACAAGACAGCTCTACACCCCAGTTAGAACTGCTAAGCTCCTCACACAATGACGATAGAGATCACTGGAGGGTGAGGAACAACAGCAACTCTCCATTGCTGATGGAATGCACACACGGCCTCTTGAGATACAGTTTGGCAGTATTTTCCAAGCCAAACAATTTTCACACCTTAAGATCCACCCATCATGCCTCCAGTTTTCACACAATGGCACTGCTAAACTATATCCAAACAGAAACAAGGACGCTATTATGCACGGAACTCTACTCATAATGTCTAAACCTTAAAGGAATCAGGATGTCTTCAGATGAATGCATAAGCAAATCGGGGTACACCGTGTGAAGGGGAGCAGAATAGGACACCCCAAAATATGGGATTTCAAGAGACCCCAAAGAGCCAAGACAATTTTTGGAAAGGAAATCAAAGTTGGAGGTGCACACCTCCTCACTGTGTGGGAACACACTGTGACGCTAGCATTAAGATATACATATAGACGGATGCGGACTTCCCTGGCGGTCCAGTGGTTAAGACTCCGCACTTCCACTGCAAGGGCACGGGTTCAATCCCTGGTCTGGGAACTAAGATCCTACAAGCTGCGTGGCATGGCCAAAACATCAACAACAACAAATAAAAACATATAGACAGATGGAATTGAATGGAGATCCCAGAAATACACCATCCATCTATGATGAACTGACTTTACACAACAGTCCACAGCACCAAATTGGGGGAAATGGTGTTTTCAACAAATGGTGCTGCTAGGCAATTGGCTATCCACATGCAGCAGAATGAAACTGGACCCTTACCTCATGCCACATACTAAAAAGTATCTCAAAATACATAAAAGGCTTAAATGTAAAAAGTAAAATTTCAGTCAGCCCCTTGTATCCACGGGTTCCACATCCATGGATTCAACAAACTCCAGATCAAAATTATAAGAAAAACTGTTTGAAAGTGTTTCAAAAAGAAAACCTTGAATTTGCCACAAACCAGCAGCTATTTACATAGCATTTATATTGTATTTACAATATTTATACAGCATTTATATTGTATTAGTTATTATAAGTAATCTAGAGATGATTTAAAGTATACAGCAAGATGTGCCTAGGTTATTTGCAAATACCATACCATTTATTATAAGAGACTTGAGCATCTGTGAATTTTGGTATCTGCGTGGTGTCCTGGAACCAGTCCCCTACAGACACCGAGGTACGACTGTATAAACTCTCCAATAAAACATGGGGATAAACCTTCCTAACCTTGGATTTAGCAATGGTTCCTTAGATCTGACAGCAAGGCACAAGCAACAAAATGAAAAAAAAAAAAAAATTGGATTTCCTCAAAATTAAAAATCTTTGCGCATCAAAAGGTGCAATACAGAAAGTGAAAAGACAGCCCACAGAATGGAAGAAAATATTTCCACATTATATATCTGATGAGTCTTTATTTAGTATATATCAAGAACTTTTACAACTCATCAACACAGACTGACAACCCAATTTTAGATATGGATAAAGGACTCAAATCAACTCTTCTCCACACAAGACATGCAAATGGTCACCAAGCAGATGACAAGATAGGAGGGAAATGCAAATTAAAACCACAATGCAATAACTCCTCACACACTTTAAAATGGTTATTATCAAGAAAATTTAAAAATAACAAATGTTGGGACTTCCCTGGTGGCGCCGTGGTTAAGCATCCGCCTGCCAATGCAGGGGACACGGGGTCGATTCCTGGTCTGGGAAGACCCCACATGCCGCGGGCAACTGAGCCCGTTCACCACAACTACTGAGCCTGCACTCTAGAGCCCGCGAGCCACAACTGCTGAAGCCCACATGCCACAACTACTGAAGCCCGTGTGCCTGGAGCCTGTGCTCTGCAACAAGAGAAACCACCGCAGTGAGAGGCTCGCGCACCACAATGAAGAGTGGCCCCCGCTCACCACAACTGGAGAGGGCCTGCGTGCAGCATCAAAGATCCAATGGAGCCAAAAATAAAATTAATTAATAAAAAAAATAAGTACAAAAATAACAAATGTTGACAACAATGCAGAGAAGTTGGAAACTTTAAACACTACTTGTGGAAATTGAAAAGGATGCAACCTATGTTTACGATGTGAATATACAATTACAATACAGCTCAACAACTCCACTCCTAGATATATACCCCAAAGAATTGAAAACAGGTGTACACGTATATTGATAGCTGTGCTGTTCACAAGAGACAAAAGGTAGAAATGGTGCAAATACCCACCGATGGGTAAATGGATAAGCAACATAGGGTTGATCCATAAACTGCCCTATTATTCTGCCATAAAAGGAATCAAGTGAAATGGTGCAGCCTCTATGGAAAACAGTGTTCCTGTTCCTCAAAAACTTCAACATAGAATTAACCTATGATCCATCAATTCCACATCAGTGTATACACCTAAAAGATTGAAAGCAGGGACTGGAACAGATATGGGTATACCCATCTTCAGATCAGCATTCATCACAATAGCAAAAGGTGCAAGCAACCCAACTGTCCATTGATGGATGAGTGGATAAACTAAATGTGGTTGTATACACACAGACGAATGGAATTCAGGCTGAAAAACGAAGGACATTCTGACACGTGCTACAACATACATGAACCTTGAAGTCATTATAATAAGAGAAAAACCCTGTCACAAACAGAACAAAATGACATGATTCCACTTATATGAAGTACCCGTAGAAGTCAAATTCAAAGGGAGAAAGTAGAATGTGTTTGCCAGGGACTGAGGGGAATTCGTCTTTAATGGGTACACAGATTCACTGGTGAAAATAGAAAAGTTCTGAATATGGATGGGGAAGATATTTGTACAACAATGTGAGTGTGGTAAATACTATAGAACGGTGTACTTAAAATGGCTTAAATGGTAAATGATCTGTACAATTAATCACACACACATACATGCACACAATAAATGAAGTACTGATACATGTTACAATACAGAAAAGGTCACTCAGATCATACTCATCTTGTGTGCTTTAAATCCATCAAGGTTGTGAAAATGAGGGAAAGTATCAGTCCTAGTTCCAGGAAAATAAAACTGGATCAGAATGGGAAAAGATATTTCCCTAGAGTTGGAGCAGCTGGTGAAATTTGAAGTGGGCCTGTGGATTGGACTGTAACATGGAAACCATCATAATTTCCTCATTTGGAGGTTACATGCTGGTTCCCTGGAAGAGTGGCCCTTTTTTGGGTAAAATGCACTGGAGTATTTTGTGTGAAGTGGCAAGTGCAGTAAAGCAAGGACAGCTGGGAAATCTGAGCATGCAGATATACAGGACTTTGTTCTGCTATTGCAAGTTTTCTGTATGTTTGAAATTACTGGATAGTAAATCACTTTCCAAAACACCGTGTCAATCCCACACTAGAAAAGCAGAGAAAATGTCACACTTCCTTATAGAGGCCAAACCTTGTTACCCAGATCCACTTCACACAAAGTCGTGAAACTAATCGCCCCTCTATGAGCCAACAAGGAATTGACAGGCACTCTGTTAGATGCTAGTAGGAGCCACTATGTCTTCCATGTTATGGATGACCTGGATGTGATAGAAACAGTGGGATTTTCGAGGAGTCCCAATTTTCTACATCATTCCATCAAAACACCATTAGTCTAATACATGAACTCAGTAAAGTTACAAAATCAATACACAAAAATCAATTTCACTTCTAAACACACACACAAAAAAACCATCAGAAAGAGAACGAAAACAATCCAATTGACAACAGCATCAAAAAGAACAAAATACCAAGGAATACATTTAACCAAGGAGTTGAAAGACCTGCACACTGAACACTTCCAGACGTTGATGAAGAAAATGAAGAAGACACAAATAAATGGAAAGATATCCCATGCTCATGGAATGGAAGAACTCGTATTTTTAAAATGTCCATTCTTCCCAAAGCAATGTATACTGTGAATGCAATCTCTGCCTAACTTCCAACGGTATTTTTCACAGAAATAGAACAAATCCTCTTAATATTTGTGTGGAAACACAAAGGACCCCAAATAGCCACAGTGATCCTCAGAAAGGAGAACAGGCTGAAGGCATCTCACACTCTTACTTCAGACAATATTGCCAAGCAACGGTCACCAAAACAGTGTAGAACTGGCCAAGAAAGCAGGTGCACAGACCAGAGGAACAGGACATTACCGAGCCCAAGCTCACTCTGCCCCCGCATGAAGGGCCAATACGCCCCGAGACGAGCTGCTGCAAGAAGGAATAACGACTTTAATCGGAAAGCTAGCCCACCGAGGAGATGGCCGATCAGCACCTCAGAAAACCATCTCCCCTCAGTCCCAGCTGGGGCTCCTTCTATACAGAAGGGGGAGGGATGGGGCCCGCGGCGCCGGCCAATGGCTGCGGCCCGCGCCTGCCCCGCCCCCACTACAACTGCATGACGTCAGGCAGGCGGTGATAGGCGCTGAGAAGAAAGGAAGCCGGTTAAGGGGTAAAGACCCCCAGCTGCTTTTCTTGCGGGGTGCGGCAGAGGCGGTTCTGCAGGAACCTGAGGGTCGCCGTTCCCGTGCCGCCTCACCGATGCTCGGAGCCAGGCTGTCGAGTAACAGCCCAGAGGCCGGCCTGTCACCGTGACCCGCCCCGGTTCCCGCCCTCACGGAGGCGCGTCTCAGGCCTCCCCGCGCCTTTCTGCACGCCGGTTTCCGCCGCGCCCGCACGCTGGCGCAGGGAGGGCCGGGTCACCGCAACCGGATCCGGTCGCCAGGGCAGGCTGGTTCCCTGGCTCCGCTGCGCGACGCCGGAGTGGTGGAAGCCTTCGGCCTCGGCCTCTCGCCGCCTCCTGTTCTCTGCGGGGCCGACTCTTCCACGCGGTGGCGGGCACTTCGGCCTCCGTGTTCCACGCTTTTCCCTCAGCCCTTCCCTTCCTTAGAAACGTCTCCTCACGTCCGCCAAACTCCCATTTGGAACGTTTAAGACCTCCCTTGAAACCGGCTCCCGGGTGACGTCAGCGCCGCTGCCCGCCCCGCCCAGGACCCCGGGCATCCAGCCCCCGAGCCGTAATAAACTTACCTTAGCTCCCACCACAAAGTCCCCTTCTGCGGCTCAGGCGACATCTCTGGCCGTCCTTTCCCCTCAGTCTCGCCTGGTTGCAGGTCCTGAGAGAAGCGAGGCTCCCGGTGCCTACAGGGCCTCCTCGTCTCCCCTGCACTCACCTCTTCCTCATCCCTCTGCATTTAGCACTCTGCACTCTTTGAACTGGGCATTACAATGAGTTTTAATTATTGCTTTACACGTTTGTCCGCCAACTTGACATTTAGTTCCTTTCCTTTTTAGTTTTTGAAATTATTTTTTATTGTGCTAACACTGATTTATAATATTACATAACTCTCACGTGTACACTGTATGTCGACTTCCGTACACACCACAGCCCACCCACCGCCAAAAGTTTAGATTCTGTCCATCATCATACAGTTGGCATTTTACCCATTTCACCCTCCCTCCACATTTTCCTTTTAAAATGTCAGTTATTAGTTAGCACCAGGCCTTGGCACAAAGGAAATGACAAGCCAGTGTACAGGTGATGAAAAATTAGATCAGACCTAAATGCAAAGATTATTTATGAAGAAAGTCTTTTCATGCTTTTTCCATTAGCATAATGCTTCCTTTTTATTCCTTCTATTTCCCTGTCCACATCCATCTCTTTGCACCAGAATGTCCTCTGCCTTATCGTCTTCCAATAACCCGTCACCACTTAATCTGTATCACATGAATTTTTGCATATAATTTCTAACTTTTAGAAAAAAGACTTCTCAGATATTAATACACTGGTGTCCATAAGTGGGAAATACTTCTTCCTTAAAACTGCATAAGGAAAAATTTTTTTAAATGTTTTGATGTAGCACAATGATTATTTTATCTCTAAAAACCAACATTCATTAAATACTTCACTACTAACAACTGATAAGCCTGAAATAAGAAACGTTAAAGATCTTCAAGACCCAAATAGACATTTCTCCAAAGAAGACATACAGATAGATAGCCAACAAACACGTGAAAAGATGCTCAACACCACTAATCATTAGAGAAATGCAAATCAAAACCACAATGAGGTATCACCTCCCACCTGTCAGAATAGCCATCATCAAAAAATCTACAAACAATAAATGCTGGAGAGGTTGTGGAGAAAAAGGAACCCTCTTGCACTGTTGGTGGGAATGTAAATTGATACAGCCACTATGGAGAACAGTATGGAGGTTCCTTAAAAAACTAAAAATAGAACTACCATATGACCCAGCTACCCCACTACTGGGCATAGACCCTGAGAAAACCATAATTCAAAAAAATACATGCAATGTTCACTGCAGCACTATTTACAATAGCCAGGACATGGAAATAACCTAAATGTCCATCGACAGACAAATGTATAAAGAAGATGTGGCACATATATACAATGGAATATAACTCAGCCATAAACAGAAACAAAATTAAGTTATTTGTAGTGAGGTGGATGGACCTAGAGTCTGTCCTACAGAGTGAAGTAAGTCAGAAAGAGAAAAACAAATACCATATGCTAACACATATATATGGAATCTAGAAAATTGGTACTGATGAACCTAGTGGTAGGGCAAGAATAAAGATGCAGATGTTGAGAATGGACTTGAGGACACAGGGTGGGAAGGGGAGGCTGGGATGAAGTGAGAGAGTAGCACTGACATATACATATTACCAAATGTAAAATAGATAGCTAGTGGGAAGTGCTGCTTAACACAGGGAGATCACCTCGGTGCTTTGTGATGACCTAGAGAGGTGGGATAGGGAGGGTGGGAGGGAGGCTCAAGAGGGAAGGGGATATGGGGATATATGCATACCTATAGCTGATTCACTTTGTTATACAGCAGAAACTAAAACAATATTGTAAAGCAATTATACACCAATAAAGATGTATATTTTAAAAACAACAATAAAAAACAAAGAATAACAAAAATGATCTTCAAGACCTAAGTAGACATTTCTCCAAAGAAGACATACAGATGGCCAACAAACACATGAAAAGATGCTCAACGTCACTAATTATTAGAGAAATGCAAATCAAAACTACAATGAGGTATCATCTCACACCAGTCAGTATGGCCATCAACAAAAAAATCTACAAACAATAAATGTTGGAGAGGGTGTGTAGAAAAGGGAACCCTCCTGCACTGTTGGTGGAAATGTAAATTGATACAGCCACTATGGAGAACAGTATAGAGGTTGCTTAAAAAACTAAAAATAGAACTACCATATGACCCAACAATCCCACTCTTGGGCATATATCCAGAGAAAACCATAATTCAAAAAAACAACTGCACCCCAATGTTCATAGCAGCACTATTTACAATAGCCAGGTCACGGAAGCAACCTAAATGTCCATCAACAGAGTAATGAATAAAGAAGATGCAGTACATACATACAATGGAATATTACTCAGCCATAAAACGGAATGAAGTTGGGTCATTTGCAGAGACGTGGATAGACCTAGAGAGTGAAGTATGTCAGAAAGAGAAAGGCAAATATCATATAATAATGCATATATGTGGAATCTAGAAAAATGGTATAGATGATTTTATTTGCAAAGCAGAAATAGAGACACAGATGTAGAGAACAAATTCATGGATACCAAGGGGGAAAAGGGTGGGGTGGGAAGAGTTGGGAGACTGGGATTGACACATATACATTATTGATAGTATGTATAAAATAGAGAACTGATGGGAACATACTGTATAGCACAGGGAACTCTACCTAATGCACTGTGGTAACTTAAATGGGAAGGAAGTCCGAAAGGAAGGGGATATCTTTATGTGTATGGCTGATTCATTTGTTTTTGTGCAGTGGAGGCTAACACAACATTGTAAAGCAACCATACTCCAATAAAAATTAATAACAGGGGGCTTTCCTGGTGGCATAGTGGTTAAAAATGCGCCTGCCAATGCAGGGAACATGAGCCCTGGCCTGGAAATATCCCACATGCCATGGAGCAACTAAGCCTGCGAGCCACAACTACTGAGCCATGTGCCACAACTACTGAAGCCCATGTGCCTAGAGCCCGTGCTCTGCAACAAGAGAAGCCACCACAATGAGAAGCCTGCGCACTGCAATGAAGAGTAACCCCGCCCGCCGCAACTAGAGAAAGCCCGTGCGTAGCAACGAAGACCCAACGCAGCCAAAAATAAAAATAAATAAAATAGATTTATTTTTTTTAAATTAATAATAATAAAAAAAGATCTTCAGACATAGACGATCTAACTTAATTCTGCCCCCATGGTAAGTATTTTGCAAGTATCTTTAGGTGATACATACACAATAGGCACAGAACTCTTTTATTATTCATTTTATTTTCATATAAATTAACATCCTAGAAAAATTAAAATAGAAACACTAAATACAGTATTGCACATAGCGATCTCTGTTAAATGCCCTATTATATCATTGAAGAAAGTCATGTACACATGGAGGGGCCGAAGGAGACAGGAGAACAGCAGAACAGCAACCCGAGAGCCACTACTGTGTCTGTGCATGTCGACTACAGACTGAAAGCTAAGGACCGTACTCTACATAAATACAAACATAGTTATGATTCAGAGTTTCTTTTTAAGTTGATTCCATAATTGGTTTGCATTAGCAACACATTCTCCCCTTTATTCACAGCTGTACCCCAAAACATATCATTAAAAGAATTTTTTAAAATATCTATTAATGTTAGACAAAACTACCACAACGCATCAGGAGCTGACTTTAAAATACTTTCAGAGAGAGTGCAAGATTTACTTTTTTCCTCACAAACTAAAATAAAATCTTTTCCTAGTCTCCTTTAGATCATAAATCCTTGCATACTCATTTCATAGTTTTTAATCAACTGCCATAACACATAAAGACAACCCCAATCAGGTCACAATACTCAGGCAGCTGTGTTTAATTAACAAGTTCTAGGTAGATGCCAATCCATCTAAAAGTTACTCCTTTTTTGCCAACAGTTAGTCATGTTTGACAATTTTATGAGCATCATTTATTTAAATTCCTTAAAGGTATTGCATCATTTTCTTTGTGAAGGGCAATTGTAAGAGTACAGAGAGGTACAACTTTGGTTTAATTGACCTTTGCTGCAGATTGGCTTTATGTAAGGTCCCAAAGGACATAGTTGATAAACACCCTCATTTCTGATTCCTGCCTATTTTAAATGATTTATAGGAACGGTTTTCCTTTTGCTATATTGTTTTCTATTCATTATCTGATGAGTAAAAAAAAATGATAATCTTCTTTCACAAATATATAGTTACAGAGACCAACCCAAGAGCTGGGAAAGCCTTGACTATGACATATATAAATGGTACTTCGATTTCAAAATAGAAAATTTATATGTAGACATGAAACTGATACAAACAATTCACTAGAAATAACATTTTAACCATAACTCTAAATGCAGTGACGTGGAGTACTGGTCGTCAGTAGAAAGGAACGTGTTTCACTGTGACAGGGCAATTTGCACATCAGTAAATTGGAGGTTACTGTTTAGCATGTTCAGAATTAATGCAGATACTGCCTCTTACACATGCTGTTTTGGTCTATTGGTAAAATACCATAAACTTTTACAAAAAGAAAAGGTGTCACATTCTCCACTGGCCTACTGCTTTTGCTTTTTTTTTTTTTTTTTTTTTTAATATACAGTAGAATTCAACAATCAGTGAACTGTCTGGAAAACACAGAGATTATGCAAGAGGCCAAGAAGAAAAGTGATCAAAATGATGAGTTTCCTTCCTGCCCTCAGGTCGGCTGAATTCTGTGGAAGTGGCTGCAGGGACTCATTTTCGTTCTGCTTTTCGTTGTTCAGGTTTTCATGCTTATTTTCGCTTTCTGAAAATAAATGCACCAGGGAAGAGTTATAGTTAGAAGGAAGAACTTTAAAAAATGTATGGCGTTTAGAATAGCCCAAACAAGGTCTTTTCATTTGGATCAAATTCTTTGAAAAAAGGTTAAAGATCCACAAGGTCATAAAGGAAAAAAAAAATAGAAGTAGAATCTGTTTTATCTTTTAGAATTTTCACTAAGACAAATCACTGAATGTTTTTGAGAAAAAAAAAGTTTTGAAAATTTAGCTTCTAATTGACATGAAAGAATACCAGCTCACCTTTCTCATTTTCTCATATTTATGTGTGCAAATACATAAATGTGAAAATTGAATCGAGGCTTCATCTCATGGTTAATGTGATTTAATTATCTTCTATCCTTATAATACCGTAATTGTGGTTAATAAATAACTCTTCCTGCTCATTCTATACACGTACTTCAAGATTGTACTTTCATCAAAAAGACAGAACATAAAGCAAACCATAATATAATACTTGTTGTTACATAAGATTTTTATACAGAGAAACTGAAAGGAAAATATCTTTTAAATGAAGATATAATTTCTTTTTCTAAATAAAGCTGTTTAATCGTATTCCAATTTGGGTTATTTGAATATCTTCCATTTAGACTATATTAGACTAACTCAATTCAAATTGCTCCTATTTTAAGGCCTAAAACATCATCATTTACTTACTCTGTGGGGTCAAATGACAACCCCTCGAACACTCAACAAAACATTGACAGTATCACAAGGGAAAACTCGTCATTTCCACCACCCTTTCCTCTCTGGGGGCACAACTTGGCATTTTATTTTGAAGGGGAGAGCGGACAAAAAGGGAACACCTTGGATTGTTACACTCAGGCTGTGGGCTGACAGCTGCTGGGCAGCCGACTCCGCAGAGCCTGAGCCCTGGTCCCGGCAAAGGACAACACTGCACCTGGCATTTCATGTGTTAGATCCCAAGGGTGCTCATCCAATTACAACAGCTGTGCTGTGACCCGTGTGTGATGAGGAAAGTGAACGATGGCCCCCAACTCTGCCAGCAACCCCACACACATACGTGCACCCCCTCAGTGGATTTATCTTAATTGTTAGTCTTTGAACGCTGAACGCTGAGATTCTTTTAGCCTTTGGGGCCTGATTAAAGGCAGAAGGAGAAGGAGATTCTTTAAGTCAGAGGCTCATTATTTGTTCAAACTTAAGAGGAAAATAATTAAAATATTATTAGATGAATTTGTATATATTGAAAAAAGAGTGCTTAAAAGCCAAAGAAAATCACAAGTTAAGAAAACAGAATAAATACTTACAATTCCAGAGTCATGTCTTGGTTTTATTTTATAAAGTGATTTTCCCTTCTTCTGCCTACACACCTCTTCAGCTTCTTTTACTCTGGGTGGGGGAGAAAACACACAATTTAAACAAAGATTTAGAAAGCTCACTACAATCCACCTATAGCAGGTGATTTATTAGAGAAAAATAATACCACATACCACAATGTCACCCACTATTTGATTTAAAAACAGAATGTTAGAGCTAGAGGCGAATTCACCTAGTGGTTCTTAACTTGGAATCAAAGGATGTGGAATGGAATAGAATACAGCACATTTATATTTTTAGGCTACACTTTATCCTATACTAACGGAGTCTTACATTCAGGAGGAAAGTAAAGAAATATCCTTCATTTTCAGGTGAGGGTGCTGAGCTTGGCTCTATGACATAAATGGGGCTGGCACTATTACATAAATCAGAAGCATTAAATAACTAAATAAGCAGTACCATATAAAAACTCATATGTTTATTTAAAACGGTCTCAGGTTCAGTTTCCACATTGTGTTTCCCCAGGCATGGAAGTCTGTGCAATGAATACTTGGGGTGGTTTTTTAAAAATTGAGCTTCATCAAGCATGGGAATGAGTCATTCGAAAGCAGAAAATAGAGAGTGAGCAGTAATGTTTGAACGCGTCTAGGATTTCTTTTTAAACACACGCTCCAAGGGTAAACAGTGTTGAGTTTACCAGAGGAACAGTTAAAAGAGGACGGCATGGGGAGGGAGATTATGCAGCAAGTCTGGCTCTGCTGTCTGACGCTGGGTAACATCTGCTCGCTCTGCCCTCTGTGTCCCTCAGGAAGGACAAGGGCTCGATAATGCAGAACAGCATCACTAAGAAGATCACACAGAGCTGCTGCAAAGGTCCAAAAAGTTTTACTTTAAAAGTTCTTTATAGTAACGCAATTATACTCCTATAAGGATGTTAAAAAAAAAAATCAGTCCATGACTTTATAAACAGACATATTTATATATAAAAAAAAGTTCTTTATAAAATACTGTAGGGCTTCCCTGGTGGTGCAGTGGTTGAGAATCTGCCTGCCAATGCAGGGGACACGGGTTCGAGCCCTGGTCTGGGAAGATCCCACATGCCGCGGAGCAGCTGGGCCCGTGAGCCACAGTTACTGAGCCTGCGCGTCTGGAGCTTGTGCTCCACAAGAGAGGCCGTGATAGTGAGAGGCCCGCACACCGCGATGAAGAGTGGCCCCCACTTGCCACAACTAGAGAAAGCCCTCGCACAGAAACGAAGACCCAACACAGCCAAAAATAAATAAATAAAATAAATAAACCCAAAAGTTAAAAAAAAAAAATACTGTAAAATGTTACGAATGATTGCTTTAACTAAACAAATAGTAAGAAATCTGTAAACTGGAATTCTATTAATAAAAATAGGTGCCATAAGAAAGAAAATAACCTATTAGGTTAATTTGTTTTTATTACTGTGGTTTTCCTCGGGAATTAAAAATAGAGTATTTCTGGAGAAACTGAAAAGGCCGTGACTTATCTTAATAAAAGACTTAGATCTTGAAACCTGTTTCCTGGAAGAAATGAGTTTTAAATATATTTCTTGAGCCTGATGGTAAAAGTTCTAATGATAGAATTCATCTCATGCAGTTGAAAGAACCCCTGTTTTTAAACAACAGAAGGAAACAAATCATGGAGTACAGCAGCTATGAGGTTACTGTTGCAGCTCACAGTAAAGCGTGGCAGATCAAAGTAACTCCTTTTGGACGTAAAATGCCTGCTGAGTTGCTAATGTCAGTAATTCCAGAAAATGATGACAGTTTAGAAGACAATCCATTGTTACCACTTCTACTACTTTCTTCCCAAGCCATACATTTGCCTTTAATCTTTTCTCCAAACATTTGAATACAAACACATTATAACAAACTAAGGATTGCAGAGTTCCCATCTTCCTCTGAAATAACTACCAGTTAATATAAGTTGAAATATTTGGACAAGAAATTAAGGAAAACTTTTTTTTTTTTTTTTTAGCAGTTAGAAAAAATCCAGTAGATCCCCTTTTAAATTTACTTGGAGCTCTTTAAAGCGTTTTGTGGCATTAAAAAAATCTATGGGGCTTCCCTGGTGGCACAGTGGTTAAGAATCCGCCTGCCAACGCAGGGGACACAGGTTCGAGCCCTGGTCCGGGAAGATCCCACATGCCGTGGAGCAACTAAGCCCGTGAGCCACAACTACTGCGCCTGCGCTCTAGAGCCTGGGATCCGCAACTACAGAGCCCCTGTGCCTCAACTACTGAAGCCCACATGCCTAGAGCCCGTGCTCTGCAACAAGAGAAGCCACCACAGTGAGAAGCCCGCTCACCGCAACGAAGAGTAGCCACGCTCGCTGAAACTAGAGAAAGCCCATGCACAGCAACGAAGACCCAATGCAGCCAAAAAAAAAAAAAAAAAAAAAAAATCTACTTCACAAATTTATAAATCACCAAAGCATCTTAATTTTCTCACTATCTTACTTATTTTGTTCTTAAAACAGTTTTTTCTAAGTATCACAGGAAGCTGAGTCTAATACAAACATATTAAATTTTACACAAAAACAAGTCCAACCATTCCCACAGCAGACACAAGGAGAGCTAGAGAGAGTGGTCAGGGAGCCCTCGCAGTGCCTGGGAACCGGGCTAAGGACACTTAAGCCCGGCGTCTGTCAGGGGAGAGGCCCGTGCCCACAGAGGCTGGGGCGCTGGGAGCCCAGCGCCGGGTTCGGGGGCTGTGCCCGGAGGGGACCCTGGGGTTGGCGGGTGGGGTTCCTGAAATCCTTCCGAGGCAGGTCGACAGCTGAGCTTCGTTTCAAAGAGAAACCTTAATTTTCCATACTTTTCTTGGAAGGGGAAATGGGGCAGAGGGTGAGGGGAGAGGGCTTGTACAGAGTAACCTGGGGGTGTCGCGGGGACCCTGCTGCCTGGGACCCGCCACCGAGGCCAGAGCTCCCCCGCCCCGCTGCTTCCCTGTCCAACCGGGGCGAGTGGTCCCTGCGTCCCCAGACCCCGGCCGCGCACATGGCTCCCGAGCGGTCGCTCAAAGTCAGGAGCAGAGGAATCACGGAGAATCAGATAAAACGCAGCTCCCGGGCCCCCGCGTGCCTGTTCTGGGTCAGGTGTCTCTGTTCCCCCACCGTAGCCGCCCCCCCTCCCCCGCCAGGACGCGCTCGGAGGCAGCACTGGGAGAGTCTGATCTGATGTGGGCGCCCATGGGCGACACCGGGAGAAGCTGCGTCCCGGAACCGAGGCGGCGGTTCCCCACGCCGCGCCCCGGGACCCCGGCGCTCCCGCCCCCTCGAGGCAACGCCGTGAACCCCCGGGTCACGACCTCAAACCGCAGGAATGGGCTCCCTGCAGTCCCCTTGGGGCCCACCCATCCTAAGTCTCCTAGCAAATGCTGCTTCTTCCAAAGGCCAATTTTATTTCAACAAAACTCTGACAACAAGACATTTTCCCCACACTTTGGGCAGGAAAGAAGAACGTGTCCCTGGAGGTGAGCTTGCCGCCAGAGTTAGCAGAAATAAGAGGAAAAATAATGAGGGAAGCCGGAAGGGAGAGGGCCCCCCGGTGCCCTCCTACTTGGGCCTTCCTCTGGGGGCCAGGAGGAGCTCTCGGCTCCAAGTGCAGGCCTCTTGAGTAACCCTCTTCCCTCCTGCCTCGCCCCTCATTCAATGAGCGCTAAAATTTCCTAAACTGAGTAGGAAAAAGACGTTCATTTCATAACTAGATATTAAGTGAAAAGGCATAGTGGTGATAACTTTTCAAATAACAAAAATGACCTACACGTCTTATTTGGAAAGGAGGAGGGGAGTGAAAAGAAGGATAGTACTTTGTTTATAAAGAGAAAGCAGTCACATGAGGAAGGAGGAAGTCAGGGCTTGGCTGAAGGGGACAGTCCTTGGCCTGCACTTGAGTTAAACCTCCAGTTAGGAGGGGTCTGTGGTTGGCATATGGATTCATAGCTCTTGTGCATGCTTCACGAAGATGATTTCTTTTTAATGTGGCTGCATTCACACAAAAGGGACTGCCAGACGTTTGTTAATCAAGATTTTACTCTATTAGTCAGTCTCCCACGGCAACAGAAATAAAAGCAAAAATAATGGGACCTGATCAAACTTACAAACTTTTGTACTGCAAAGGAAACCATAAACAAAATGAAAAGACAACCTACTGGCTGGGAGAAAGTATTTGCAAATGATGCAACTGACAAGGGCTTAATTTCCAATATACAAACAGCTCACACAACTCAGTAATAAAAAACCAAACAACCCAACTGAAAGCTGGGCAGAAGATCAAGACATTTCTTCAAAGAAGACATACAGATGGCCAATAGGCACATGAAAAGATGATCAACATTGCTAATTATTAGAGAAATGCAAATCAAAACTACAATGAGGTACCACCTCATACCATTCAGAATGGCCATCCTCAAAAAGTCTACAAATAACAAATGCTGGTGAAGGTGCAGAGAAAAGGGAACCCTCCCACTGTTGGTGGGAATGTAAATTGGGGCAGCCACTATGGGAAACAGTCTGGAGTTTCCTCAAAAAACTAAAAATAGAGTTACTGTATGATCCAGCAATCCCACTCATGGGCATATATCTGGACAAAACTATAATTCAAAAAGATACATACACCCCTATGTTCATAGCAGCATTATTCACAATAGCCAAGACATGGAAACAACCTAAACGTCTATCAACAGATGAATGGATAAAGAAGATGTCATATATATATGCAATGGAGTATTACTCAGCCATAAAAAGAATGAAATAATGCCATTTGCAGCAACATGGATGGACCTAGAGATTATCATACTAAGCAAAGTCAGAAAGAGAAAGACAAATACCATATGATATCACTTATATGTGGAATCTAACATATGACACAAATGAACTTATCTACAAAACAGAAACAGACTCACAGACATAGAGAACAGACTTGTGGTTGCCAAGTGGGAGGGGGCTGAGGGAGGGATGGCTTAGGAGTTTGGGATTAGCAGATGCAAACTATTATATGTAGATGGGTAAACAACAAGGTCCCACTGTATAGTACAGGGAACAATATTCAATATCCTATGATAAACTATAATGGAAAAGAATATAAAAATATATATGCATATATAACTGAATCACTTTGCTGTACAGCAGAAATTAACATTGTAAGTCAACTATACTTCAATAAAATAAACTAAAAAAAAAAAAAGGTTTTACCTTATTAGATAACTAAAAAGGGAAGTAAACTTTTTTCAGATGACATCTTTGGTAGGCTAGTTCTAACAACTGCAACTTCTAACCAGAAATCTAGACAACAAAGAAAATATGAACAAAAACAAATGATGTGATAAGGAAAACTCTTCTCTCATCACTTTTAGTGGTTTTGGAAAAACAACAACACAGAAAGCAGAGACTAGAAAACAGGAAAGGTAGACAGAACAGAAGGATACAAACAGTATATCATGGCCATGAAATTTGATGTTTATGTTAAATTTTGGTGTAATATCTTTTATTGTCCATAAAACTTCAGACACAACGATGTGCTGAATAATTTTCAAAAGTATGCACTTATCCCTCAAATGAAGGACCAAAGGTAGTAAAAGAATATGAGGCACTCCTTGATCTTTTAAGGGAGAATTTAATCATGGGAAAAAACCAAAAAACAGATGGAATCAGGTTTGGCAAACAGAGTAGGTGACCAATTTGAGAAAATATTTTTTGTTCTTAACTTTTGTCCTGGCAATGGGTCAGAAAGAGTTAGATAAACGAATGGGTGATTCACAGTAAGTGGAAACCCACTCCCTACAAGGACCAATCTTTGTATAACCAATTTTGAATAGACTTTTTGAAAAAAATGAAACTTTTCTCTTTCTTAAATAAATGGAAATATTTAACCTTTACTTGATACCACCTTCATCACTGTTGTGATGTGCGGACTCAGGCCTCCCTCAAGGCCCCGAAGGCGTAGACAGCAGCTCACCCACTCTGACACCACACTGTGCTCTGTTGGACTTGACCTCACAGCCAGTTTTAAATCCCCTGTCTGTTCCTAAGCTGGTACGTTGTGATCAGTCCTCGCAGTGCCAGCATATCTGCCTTACGTAGAGCCTCTCTCTTCTTTAAAAAATTCCTGTCTTCTCTAGAGGGGAAAACCAGACAACTAAGCTCATTTAAATGAGCCTCAAATTAGAGCAATAATGCTCTGAGTTCAGTCCCAGCTACACAGATACAGCTCCTGGGCCTGGAGGCAGTCCTGTCAGCTGCCAGGGCTTCTCCCCCCACACACCACCCTCCACCTCCCACGGCTGGGTCTGGAAGGTTAGGGCGGCCAGGAGTCTGACTCACAGTCAGGCAGGACAGGACAGCGTTCAGCGCTCAGCGACTCTGGTGAGAAGATCCTAAGATACCGCACCACCCGACCTGCCCATTCAGCAGCTTGTTTGGGAAGATGTCAAGTGAGGCTGGAATGAATGTGAAACCTGAAATTCAAGCTTATCAAGGTAGAGAAGTGTGACACCATTAGTCGGTAATGACAGATTTTGTGATGCTACAGAGAATACAGGATAAGGAGTGAGCATTTTGTGAGCAATGTGACTTTGAGATGAGTCCTCCGTTGAAACTGTTGTCTGGGCAAAAATGACCAGAGGAAAACATAACATCTTTATGTGTTAAAGCTTAAAATTTCAAGAAAACTCTTATACTAAATTTATCTTCTAAAAAATAAAGTTGTAAATGTAATCTAAAAAGAAGCTAAATAAATTTCAATACATCTATATAGATTTTTATTCCTTACATGCAAAAATTTTCAGTTGTAACAGCTTCATTTGGCTTTAAGATATTAAGCTTAGAAGTTATTAAGCATAGAAAATTTGAGTCCAGGAGACTGAGAATATTTTTAAGGTTTATATCACAGAGAAGACAAAGGTAGGTGACAGAATGAAAAATATTTTTTTATCATAGAATTTCTTGAAACAGCATAATCTATAAAAATACTGAATCACTATGTTGTACACCTGAAACTAATATAATGTAAGTCAACTATACTTCAATTAAAAAAAAGAAACTAGTTTAAATTCTAATAATAATTTTGTCCTTAATACAATTGGATACATTTATACTAAAGGTTATTCTAAACAGAGAGAGTGGTTTCTGATTTCTCTCCTAATAAAAATGTATATTTCTCTGCACTTTCCTTCCCAAGCCCCATACCCATTTATTGTAAGGCAAACATACAAAAAGTTCAATGTGATTCAGTGTAAAGACAGTTTGTGAGATGCTACAGTGACACAGACACAGAGAAGAGTAACCACACGTCCCTGTGGCCCGCAGGCCGAGTAATCTTTATCTACTTTGTAGAGCAAACACCCGGCGGCCTCACCCTCATTAAGAAAACAGATAAGCTATCGTCACTCAATGGAATGAGAAGGGAGCCACTCCTGCCACTGAGCAGTAACAATCTGGTCTAAGTGAGTGTCGAGCGGCCGGGTTCACTGCCCGCCGGGACCAGGGGCGCGGGGTTCCCTCGTGGAGATGGGTCTCCACCCACCCCCTGAGAGCAGACCACTCCCACGCCCAGCTCAGCGGGGGTTCCCATGGCTGCCTACTAAGCCCAGGGAAACCATTCTAATCCAAAAGAGAGGGGAGGGGGCTCTGGACGGAGGCTGGGTGGGAGCCGGCGTGCGGCTCCAGTAGAGACGGAAGCAGGTGTAGACGCCCTGTGGACTCGACTCCGTCTCAGCCTGCCCTCCTTTATGACCGCAATGCTCACCACCACCACCCGCCAAACCCACTGAAAATATAGTGGAAACAATCAACCACAACGCTCCTTATCACTGCAAGGGAAAAGAACTGAAGTTTCGTCAGGCACGTATTTCTGAATTTGAGTCTAATTTCTGAATTTCAACACTGATACTCTCTGACTCTTTCAGAGAAAACTGCCTCCGCGCCTCCAGGGCTGACGGCGCAGTTAGAACCAGCGAGCGCACGGCTGCAGCGACTCAAGGCGGCCACGCTTTACACGACCCCCGCCTGGGGACCGGCCTGGGGAACCTCGCCAGGGGACGGTGACCCAGAGACTGGCCTGGGGACCCCAGCCCGGGGACCGCGCCTCTGGGACCCCCGCCTGGAGACCACGTCTCGGGGACGAGCCTGGGGACCCCCGCCCCTGGACCACGCCTCGGAGTAGAGGTGGGTCAAAAGAGAGGAATTATTCATTCATAAGAAAACACATTCAAGCAGTCAAATGAATTCCTTACAGTCGGCATCTCTTTGATAACTGTCTAATGTTCTACAAATGTAGGACATTGTAACTCATTGATGAGCTACCATAGGAAGAAATGTTTCCCCCTGGGTTTGGAAAGGCTGTAGGTGAGGAAAGATGGGTCTGGAGGACACCGCTGGGTTCTCTGGCTGAGCTCTCACTTCAAGGCAAACAAAACAAAAAATCACACACACACATCTCAGAATAACCCCGTGAGGTGGGTACTGCTGTTACCCAACTTTTACAGTGAAGAAACTGAAACTTAAAGTGGTCACATTACTCGCTCAGGGTCAGAAACCAACGTGGCAGATCCAGACAGACACAGACAACACCTCCTCAGCTCTAGCTGTAATAGGCATCGCTCTGTGTGGCCTCCTCACAAGGCAAAGGCACGGGATGACGAAAAACACGGCCACCAAAATCTTCCTCTAGTTATTTATATGTACATAGTTACTTACATTTATGTATTTACACTTATCATGTATTTATATATTTACATACATTATATTAATTTATATTTATTATTTTTATTTTTATTTCTGTTTATTTAGCAGCATTTAATTTTAAAAGACTGAATTTTCTAAAACTCTGAACATATAAAACGTGACAGGTTAAAATGGTTTTTGAAAGAGAAACTATTTAGGAAAGTGAGTCCATGTGTTTTACTAGCTCCTGGGGAGAAGCACTCTAACTGGACAAATTCTGAACCCTATTCAAGGAAAAGTATTAATGGAAACACAGTGAGCTGTAGTGTTCGTCTTTGAAAAAGGAAAGCATGCAAGATCATCCGGAGAAAAAACTACCACCACATTTTCTTGATTCTAATTTCTAGGAGGAATTCTTGACAGTGGCCCTCTACATAAGGGATGTGAACTGTAGTCAGTAAAAATCTAAAAATACAGAAGACAGAGAAACTTTTCCAGTGGCTTTTCTCTTTTTAAACACAAATCCTCAATATAAACCGCAACTAAATTTTAAGCTTTAACTCAATGAAGGCGTTTCTGAGGAAAGGGGGGTCGGCACACACTTGGAGTGTGTTGTGCCCTTGGTTTTTGGTGATCTAACTTAATAGAGGGCTACAACTCTGAGAAACCCGGAAGGACAGTGAGCACATTTCCCCCACTATCTCAGATCCCAATGGTCTCAACTGAACAGCAGTCAGTAGGTGGTTAGAGTCTCTGACAAATGTCGGAAATGCCGACACTCTGTGCTGCTGAAGACGGGAGATGCATTTACCTTAGGGACTAGATGATTAGACAGTAAGGTTCAACACTCCACTGTGTAAATAAAGACCATGAATTATATTCTGTCAAACCAGAGTATCATTTTCTCATGTTCTTCCACAAGGAATTTACCGTGGTATCAGAAAAAGTTGAGAAATCTGGAAGTTGCCATTTAGAACGTTTAAAAATGCTTAGATGATAAGCTTTTAACAGTTACTGAAAATAGTAATATTTGTATTCATAAACATGTTAGGATTTTAAAGCTCTGATAACATAGTTTTCACTGTTAATTTAAAATCTCTCATTTAAAAAAAAGGGTTTCTGTGGCTTCCCTGGTGGCGCAGTGGTTGAGAGTCCGCCTGCCAATGCGGGGGACGCGGGTTCGAGCCCTGGTCTGGGAGGATCCCACATGCCGCGGAGCGACTGGGCCCGTGAGCCACAACTACTGCGCCTGCGCGTCTGGAGCCTGTGCTCCGCAACAAGAGGGGCCACGACGGTGAGAGGCCCGCGCACCGCGATGAAGAGTGGCCCCCGCTCGCCGCAACTAGAGAAAGCCCTCGCACAGAAACGAAGACCCAACACAGCCAAAAATAAATAAATAAATAATAATTAAAGGTGCTAATAATTAAAAAAAAAAAAAAGACTATTGGCTATATAATATTTGCATGAATGTGTGCATGAAAATATGCATTTAAAAAAAAAAAGGGTTTCTTTCTCTCATGGCTCTTGTAGTAGAGACTATTTTAATTCTATATTAGACCCAGATTTACATGGAATTTACAAAAGTAGCTCAGCTGATGTGCGCTTCATCTAAGTCCCGTAACAATGACCATGTTCGTTCTGTAGGTATTGAGGATGTTTTACATTTCCTCAATACAATGGTTAAAATGACAGTCCCTGGTCTCACAAATTTATGATAGTAAATAAAATGAACTTCTGTCATACATGATGGCCAGAACTATTATAAAATCACATTTGACAGCAAAGTACCTCTTTTATTACAGGGGACCAGTGTTGTTTACTACATTTGACATTTTTTGTGCAAACATCCTTTTTACTATTTCCACCTGTGTTAAGATATTTTCTTAATTTCAGCAATTCCTTTTTTTTTTTCTTTTGCATATGGTTCAGAAAAGTGTCTGATTATAGCTAGTGAGATACAAAGTTAAGTTCTACCGGTACTCACACTATGGTTTTTGTTTTGACAATTCAATACCAAGGAGGATGTGGGTGAATAACCTGGATCTTATTCTTTTAGAAAAACCTTTTTTTGATGGGGCACGAACTCAAGGGCTATTAGACATAGGGATTAGTTTATAGTGGGTTTATCACGTTTCTTCCCTGTAAAACTCAAAAAAGAGTACAACAGAGCTATTAATATCATAATGGTTTAGAATCTTGTGAGAGAGAGATGTGGGCGATACAACACAGGAATGCATCAAGGAAACACACATATTAAGGGAGAACAAAAACACGTAATTTTTTCCTCTACTGGATGATTCTTATCAGGCTAAAAATATGCTGTTCATCCCCCCATCAAATAAAAAATACCTCTCATCCCCCGCCCCCTCCAGCGAGACCTTCCTTCTCTGCCACCCTTTACATGTACTGGTCCCTCCAGAGAGCTGCCCATCATCCCCTTCTCCACGTCCTCTGTGCCCATCTAACCAGGCGTCTGTCACGGACCACCTGACGGCGCCTGCTCTTGTGATGTCGCCATTTCCCCCAAGTTCCCAAATCCAAAGGTCTATTCTCCTCCCGCTCCCGCAAGCACCAGCAGCTCTGCTTTATGGCCTTCTTCTGGAAGTCTCACTGACCTGGTCCACCAGGCTCCACAATCTGCCCCAGCACCCCTCTCTACAGCCCAGCCGTCTTCTACCTTTCTCCTCCTGCTCACTCTGTTCCAGCCATTGCAGCCTCTCCCCAGGGCTGTGCACTTGCCGCTCCGCCTGGAATGTTCCGTCTCGAAATCCCCTGGTTTCTTCCATCACTTCCTTCAAGTCCCGGCTTATCAGTCGCTTCTCAGAGAGCACTGCCCGGCAGGCTTACATGCACCACTAGCACCTCCTCCTGCCCTCTTTTCCCTCTGCCCAAAGTCCCCAGAGGACAGAGCGGGCCTCCCTCCTGACTGAGCAGTGGCACAGGGCACCTTCAGAGAACTCTGGACAGCACAAGGCAGGTGCAGCTCACGCTGGGAGGACCACATGCCCTTTTAGTAAATGCAGAGTGGCCACATCCTCTCTGAGGCACGGCTACCCAAACAGGACTCTGTACAGCTCAGCATCAAGCTTTAAATCATTCAAGGGAGGGGTTTATAAGGAGATATATCAGCCTTTCTCCAGAGAGATCAATGAGATCGGGGACGTGAGAGCAGCAACAGTTTATCTAGAACAGAGTGTGACACACAGGTGACAGCATAACCGCTGTTCCTAAAGGAAGGGGTGACCTTTGTAATCAGCTGGGGGTGGAGCATGGCCAGGGCTGTGCGGGACGATGGGGAGAAAGCTGAAGGATTATCCAGAGAATGTCAACCTCTCTCAACAAGATAAAATGACAGATGAAGCTGATTAAAGTTTTCAAACTCAGAAAGACATTCAAGGTATCAGGGATCTTAAGCGTTTTATTACTGATCTTACTCAGGAAACAAAAGCAAAATAAATCAAAATGGAATGAAATAAAGTAAAATAAAATGTTCCTGGGCTTCATATAAGCCAACATTCAAAAAGAGCAAGCATAAGTTGGTGCAGCCACTATGTAAAACAGTACGGAGGGTCCTCAAAAAATTAAAAATGGAGTTACTATATGATCCAGCAATCCTACTCCTGGGCATATATCTGGACAAAACTATAATTCAAAAAGATGCATGCACCCTTATGCTCATAGCAGCACTATTTACAATAGCCAAGACATGGAAACAACCTAAATGTCCATCAACAGATGAATGGATAAAGATGTGGTATATATATACAATGGAATATTACTCAGCCATAAAAAAGAATGAAATAATGTCATTTGCAGCAACAAGGATGGACCTAGAGATTATCATACTAAGTGAAATAAGTCAGAAAGACAAATACCATATGATATCACTTACATGTGGAATCTAACATATGACAAATGAACTTTTCTATGAAACAGAAACAGACTCACAGACATAGAGGACAGACTTCTGGTTGCCAAGGGGGTGGGTAGGGGAGGGAAGGACTGGGAAGTTGGGATTAGCAGATGAAAACTATTATATAGAGAATAGATAATCAACAATGGCCTACTGTATAGCACAGGGAACTATATTCAATATCCTGTGATGAACCATAATGTAAAAGAATATCAAAAAAAAATGTATATATGTAAAACTGAATCACTTGCTATACAGCAGAAATTAACACAACATTGTAAATCAACTATAGTTCAGTTAAAAAAAAAAGAGCAAGCTGACAAACCTCTGGTGTATCCATAAGCTAATAATATCATATTATCATTAGAAAGCCTAAATTGAAAAAAGAAGACTTACATCGTTTTAGAAACCATATTAGGTATGATATGATTTTCATTTTTTTGGTTCTCCAATATTATCACTCTTAAAAATTGCAAATCATAGCTCCTAAAACTACAAGAGCATTAGAATTTGAGTTTGATATGAAATTATAATATGCATATAAGAAATATCATGCATGTATAATAACTTAAATGATGATGATGACCATGGTGACAATGACCTAAAGGTCCTTCTAAGGAGGAACAAATCATAAACAAGAGCTTTCCACATAAACCAAGGAACCCAGGATGGGGGACACTTATTTGCTATGATAGCTGTTCAACAGTTGATACCTGAATTGACTAGAAATGCCCGTGTCCAGACCACGCTGTACTTCCATGGCCAGTTCTGCAGCACCAGCACGGCCAGTCCTCACTGAGGGCCCACTGGCTAGGAAGCACCGTATAAACAGTCTGTCCCTGCCTCAAAAAATGTCTGCTTTCTTCACATGGACTCAAAATTCCTCTCCTGACCTAGCAGCTGCCCATGGTTCACGTTTCTAAGCCTAACTGTTTATGACAAGCAGAAGCAGTGACCTGGTCAGAGGCCCATGGGGAGGGTCCCGAGTGAGAACTCAGACGCCAGGTAACGGCCGGCAGGCAGGAGTAGGGAAACATTCTGGTGAGAGGGTGGAGACCTCATGAAACACAAGTGAGAGGTGGGGCTTTACCCCATAGCAAATGCAGAAAAACTTCTTCCCCTTTTTATTTATTTTCACCATTATTATATACACTTTTTTCCCCCTAAGTATTTATCTCTTCTCCATTAGAAATACTTGGACAATCTAACTCCCCTCATAGAGATTAGATTTGAAAAAAGTTTATTTAGAATAGATGAGTAATTTCAGAATAGACACACGTACTGTATGTATATTTTTAACATGAATTAAGGTTTCCTGAGTCTGAAGTTTACACAGGGAAAGCACTAGTCATTTCATCACTACAGAGTCAAGCTATTATAAATCACTAAGTTTTTAAATAGATGGAGATCTTTTTAATCTTGGAATTAACTGTGATTTTTTACAATTTTTGCCAGCAGATTTGTCTCTGAAATTTTGATTTAGTTCATTTATTCATGTTAGTAGTCAAAAGATTTGCTTTCCTTGAGTACGTCCCCTGGGCACAGGGGAAATGGCCAGGAGTGGACCAGGCAGGAAGAAAAGTAACCGATGTACGATTTCAAAACTGTGACCAACCTGAACAGACCACTGAGGGTGGGACGTTCAATCCTGGTCCACTTTTAGGCTTAGTGGTTAATGTGAGAATTCTATTTACTTTCTTCAAAAAAAAAAAAAAGCTTTATTGAGATATCATTAGCGTACTATTAAATTCACGCATTTAAAGTGGACAATTCACAGAGACAAACAGGGAATTTCCTGGTGGTCTCCTGGTTAGGACTCCTCACTTTCACTGCCGAGGGCCGGGGAGGGGTCGGGGAAGTAAGATCCCACAAGACGCATGGTGCAGCCAGAAAACAAACAAACAAAAAACGGAAAAAACAAAACAAAACAAAACCCTAACCCACAGGGCTATGCAGCCATCTAGTTTTAGAACATTCCACCCTGCAAAGAAACCTCATCAGCAGTCACTTTCCATTCCTCTCTGCCCCCAGCCCCCAACAAGGGCTAATCTACTTCCAGATCCTATATACTTGCTAATTCTGGGTGTTTCATATAAATCAAAACACACCACATAGTCTTCTTCTGTGACCATCTTCTTTCACTTAGCACCCATGTTACAGCCTGTATCAGTGCTTCATTTCTTTTTATCACGTAACGCTATTCCACTGTAAGGATATGCCGTGCTTTATTTATGCACTTCTCAGTGGACAGACCTCCGAGTTGTTCAGGTGCCATGAGTGACACTGCTGCGTGTCCACAGGCCTCTTCCGCAGACCCGTGGCAGGAGCTGTGGGCCCCATGGCAGCTCTAGGCTCACTTTTCTTTTTTTTTAATTTTCCCTGCGGCTTGTGGGATCTTAGCTCCCCGACCAGGGATAGAACCCGTGCCCCATGCAGTGGAAGCACGGAGTCCTAACCACTGGACCGCCAGGGAAGTCCCTAGTCTGCCCCCTTTGAGGAAAGGCCTGTTTTCCAAAGTGACTTCACTGCTCACAGTACCCCCCAGCACGTGAACATCCCATACACTCAAAATTGAGTTTCACGGCTTATCACAGTTGCTTCTTAAATGTTAACCAGATTTTAGCAGGCAAAACCAGTGAGTTGACTGCTCTTTGTCCAATAAAATGATGCTGCAATGTCTGGGTCTAATGTTGCCATCAGCTGCAAGCCTGCTGTAGAGACCAACACCTACATCTTGGGGATGATCTCGCCCACCCCCATCTCTCACGACTAGCTTTGAGTACTCATTACTGACCCCATGATCCCAAATTTTTAAATGTAGAAGGAATACCTTCTATTTCTCTGCGCTACCCGTGCCCCCCGTGTCTGAGGGAGGAGTCCCGAGGCGGACAGGAGGAAGGGTGTCCGGCCAGTGGGCTTCTCTACTGGGGGCTCCGAGTCATCCAGGAAGACGTCACAGGGGGGTGGCTGCGGGGGCATTTGTCACTACCTAAAAAATCCAGGCTCCGGCAGAAGTCCACACAAATCTAAGAATTCGGCGTTGGACAAATCTAACAGGTCTGGCCCCCTCCTCCGGCAGGTTATAACCATCACATTGTTTGAGAGGCTCCTAAAGAAATTTAAAATGACCCCCAAATAACGGCTTGCTGGTACAGATATAGCTTGTTCTAGGAGCTAGTTGCAGCTCATATAACCTGCATGGTGTTATTTTTAACAGCTAATCTTAAATATCTTTACTCCATGAAGCATATTTTTAGCCAAGACAGTTTTATGACAAACTTTGCTAAGACACCAAAAAATATTTTTAGCAAATGCTGAAGGGAAATTAATAATTGCTCAGATACCTTTACAAGCCTCTGCAAACTCAGCAGAAGATACAACAATGTTTAAATCCTTTTAAAGCGAAAAAGTCTGTGGACAAGCTATTTTCTTGACTCTTGGCCCCAGCTGTCTGTTGGGAGTTGGAACCACAACCTTTAAGGGTGACTTTCTTCCATTTTTGAACATGAGGCTTTGAGACAGGATTTTCCGAAATTTAAAAAGATCTCTTGGAACATGGAAAGATGAAGCAAATGCATAGATTTTTTCCATCTAACCTTCACCTTAGGATTTTACATCATTTTTGGAGAACTGTTTTAGAAAGTAAATTTCCTGATACCCAGGGTGTCAGACCTTGTAA
Source organism: Balaenoptera acutorostrata (assembly GCF_949987535.1). NCBI lineage: Eukaryota > Metazoa > Chordata > Mammalia > Artiodactyla > Balaenopteridae > Balaenoptera > Balaenoptera acutorostrata. Next base: position 677,219 of record NW_026646471.1, read on the forward strand.
ATCATTTTAGGAGAAGAAAGGTCTGATCTCTAAGGTCTGGTTAACATAAGCTCATCAGTCATGGAGCTGAGACTAGACTTTTCTGACCTCCAGAGCTGCCACAGCCAGGAACCCGTGATAACACGCGTGTGTAGGGTCCCAGCACCCTCTTCCCGTCTCTTCTGCTGCCTCTCCTAGTCCAGAATATCACATCTTTCACCTGGGCCACCTCAGGTTACTGAGGAGTTACCTCAGTAACTCCTAACTTGCTTCTCAATACCACCGTCCAGTTTCCTACCCATTGAGCCAACCATCTCTTCTCTGCATGAATCATATCAGGTTGTCCTCTTTCAAAAGCCCTGTGATGGCCTTCTACTGCACCCACGATAAAAGTCAGCCTCTTACCATGACTGCAAGGGTCGGAACGGTCAGACCCCTGCCTGTTTCCTCAGATTCACCTAATGACCTGGAGGGCAGTCAGTCTTTTCTGCCAGGCTGCTGTGACCTTCCCACACCTCTACCTGCCAGGCTCACCACCGTACCCCTACACCAGCCTCAAATTCTTTAGGTGTCAACGTAAATGTTGCCTCTTCAGAAAGGCCTCCTCTGACCAAACTTTCTAAATGAAACTCTTCTGCTTTTTATTGTGCAAAAATGGTTCACTGTTTACTTTCCTCATAGTGCTAATTTCAACCTATAATTTTAAAATGTGCTTGTTTACTTTTTTATTGTCTGCGTCTCTCACTAGAGGGTAAGATCCACATGGCCAGGGAATTTGCCGAGCACAGAGTAAGGCATAAATAATTGTTGAATTAATAAATTCATGAATTTAATTTCCTACTACGTCTTAATTCATATTAATTACTCCTTTAATGAGTGTAGGTCACATTCCCTACATATTCTCAGGCACCATTTGTACTGACCTGTCTTGTTCGTCAATTTCCTGCCAAGACTTCCACTACAGGGGTCAGAACTAGGAAGAGGGTTTCTTTATGGGTCCTTCCTATAGAAACTGATGCCTGAATTAAAGGGGTAAATGGTTGGCCAACTTCACGTACTGCTCCAATGTGACAGTGCTGAGTAGAGGTCCAAGAGGCAGTTCCACTCATGTGTCCAACAAACACATGACTACAGAATAATAAGCCTCTTTCCTCAGCTCAGGTTTATTTTCAGTTGCTTTGAAAGTGGTTGCTTCCTTCTACTCTGATGACATCATACTTCAACCTCAACACACAGCTCAGTGTATGAGGTGCCTCTGGTCTAACATGTACCCTCCTAAGGCCAGACCCTCAGACGCTTTCCCTCCAACCACACACCAGCTGGGAAGAGACCAGACCTGACTACCACACGCTCGTGCAGCTGGAGGAGTAGCTGCCCTTTCTCCTGGTTCCTCAAAGACCACCTGCCTCAGAATAAAGTGAACCAGCAAATTAAGTTAGACAGCACTTTAAACACAACTCTTACTAATGTCACCACTGATTTATGAAATCAAAATGTCTTAAGTTGGGACTCCCCTGGTGGTCCAGTGGTTAAGACTGTGCTGCTAATGCAGGGGGCCTGGATTCCATCCTTGGTCAGGGAACTAGATCCCACATGCTGCAACTAAGACCTGGCACAGCCAAATAAATAAATACATATTTTTTAAAAAGTCTTAAGCTGACTACAAGTGAAAGGGTGATAGGCTGCACTGCACACGAGGGGGCTTGAGGCCCGGCTGCCAGAGCCCAATTTCCTAGTTTAGGACGTCCCCACCTCCCAGGACCGCCTAGGAAGCTCCTACTCGACACAGATCTGTGTCAAAAGAATAATTCTGGAGGCACTGATGCCCCCTCTTACTTCCCCCACCTGTGACACCTCACCAAGGCTAGGCTGTCAGCTCCAGGGAGACAGGGCTTTCATCAAATGACCGAGGGTCTCCTGTGCCTGGACACTTAACATGGAACGAGAGGATGACCACACATGACAAGCTGGACTCTGCCTGAAAACTGAGTCTGGCTACAACAGAGCAAAAGCGGGCAGTGAAACTGTCTCCCCCAGGACCACAGTCCCTCCATCACGGTGGAAAAGCACAAGTGTGCCTAGTACCCTGTGCTAAGTCATCTGACCTTCCCTGGGCCCCCAAGTGGTTCGGTGATGCTGACGGTTTCCTGTAGATAAGACACACGAGTCACCTGGGACCTCACGCATGGACACTGAGCTCTGTGAGGCCTTGGGGAGAGGCTGGGCACCGTTCACGTCAGTTTGTCCCCATATTCTGGGCAGAGTCGAGCTGACATTTTTTAAGTTATTTTTCATATGTTTTGTGTTGCTCAGTAATAACTAGTCCAGATTTCTCTGAAGAAGAATTTCTTATTAACAAGTGTACAAGCCTAGTTGCAAGTATATGAAGAAATATTTTTTCTGACTCATGACAAAACCAATGGGTCAGCTGTCTAAAGCATCAAAACAGGAGTAGAGCATAATGTAAATAAGAAGGGATAGGTCACATGAACACTGTCAAACAAAACTTCATCCGTAGACTCAGAATCAAGACATTTTACCAATGAAGAAAGCAACTGAGTCACAATAATGCCTTGTATTTACAGATGTGTTATTTATATATATTTTTTAGTCATCTATTTTATACACATCAGTGTATACATGTCAATCTCAATGGCCCAATTCGTCACACCACCACCACCACCCCCCTGCAGCTTTCCCCCCTTGGTGTCCATATGTTTGTTCTCTACATCTGTGTCTCAACTTCTGCCCTGCAAACCGGTTCATCTGTACCATTTTTCTAGGTTCCACATACATGCGTTAATATACGATATTTGTTTTTCTCTTTGGGCCTTACTTCACTCTGTATGACAGTCTCTAGATCCATCCACGTCTCAACAAATGACCCAATTACGTTCCTTTTTATGGCTGAGTAATATTCCATTGTATATATTTACCATATCTTCTTTATCCATTTGTCTGTCGATGGTCATTTAGGTTGCTTCCATGACCTGGCTATTGTAAATAGTGCTGCAATGAACATTGGGGTGCATGTGTCTTCTTGAATTATGGTTTTCTCTGGGTATATGCCCAGTAGTGGGATTGCTAGATCAAATGGTAATTCTATTTTTAGTTTTTTAAGGAACCTCCATACTGTTCTCCATAGTGGCTGTATCAATTTACATTCTCACCAACAGTGCAGGAGGGTTCACTTTTCTCCACACCCTCTCCAGCATTTGTTGTCTGTAGATTTTCTGATAATGCCCATTCTAACTGGTGTGAGGTGATACCTCATTGTAGTTTTGATTTGCATTTCTCTAATAATTAGTGATGTTGAGCATCTTTTCATGTGCTTCTTGGCCATCTGTATGTCTTCTTTGGAGAAATGTCTATTTAGGTCTTCTGCCCATTTTTGGATTGGGTTGTTTGTTTTTTTTAAAATCGAGCTGCAAGAGCTGTTTATATATTTTGGAGATTAATCCTTTGTCTGTTGATTCATTTGCAAATATTTTCTCCCATTCTGAGTGTTGTATTTTCGTCTTGTTTAAGGTTTCCTTTGCTATGCAAAAGCTTTTAAGTTTCATTAGGTCCCAATTGTTTATTTTTGTTTTTATTTCTATTACTCTAGGAGGTGTATCAAAAAAGATCTTGCTGTGATTTATGTCAAACAGTGTGCTTCCTATGTTTTCCTCTAAGAGTTTTATAGTGTCCAGTCTTACATTTAGGTCTCTGACACATTTTGAGTTCATTTTTGTGTATGGTGTTAGGGAGTGTTCTAATTTCATTCTTTTACATGTAGCTGTCCAGTTTTCCCAGCACCACTTATTGAAGAGACAGTCTTTTCTCCATTGTATATCCTTGCCTCCTTTGTTATAGATTAGTTGACCATAGGTGTGTGGGTTTATCGCTGGGCTTTCTATCTTGTTCCATTGATCTATGTTTCTGTTTTTGTGCCAGTACCATATTGTCTTGATTACTGTAGCTTTGTAGTATAGTCTAAAATCAGGGAGTCTGATTCCTCCAGCTCCGTTTTTATCCCTCAAGACTGCTTTGGCTATTTGGGGTCTTTCATGTCTCCATACAAATTTTAAGACTTTTTGTTCTAGTTCCATAAAAAATGCCATTGGTAATTTGATAGGGATTGCATTGAATCTGTAGATTGCTTTGGGGAGTATAGTCATTTTCACAATATTGATTGTTCCAATCCAAGAACATGGTATATCTCTCCATCTGTTACTATCATCTTTAATTTCTTTCATCAGTGTCTTATAGTTTTCTGCATACAGGTCTTTTGTCTCCCTAGGTAGGTTTATTCCTAGGTATTTTATTCTTTTTGTTGCAATGGTAAATGGGAGTGTTTCCTTAATTTTTCTTTCAGATTTTGCATCATTAGTGTATAGGAATGCAAGAGACTTCTGTGCATTAATTTTGTATCCTGCAACTTTACCAAATTCATTGATTAGCTCTAGTAGTTTTCTGGTGGCATTTTTAGGTTTCTCTATGTATAGTATCATGTCGTCTGCAAACAGTGACACTTTTATTTCTTGTTTTCCAATTTGTATTCCTTTTATTTATTTTTCTTCTCTGACTGCTGTGGCTGGGCCTTCCAAAATTATGTTGAATAATAGTGGTGAGAGTGGACATCCTTCTCTTGTTCCTGATCTTAGAGGAAATACTTTCAGTTTTTCACCATTGAGAATGATGTTTGCTGTTTGTTTCTCATATATGGCCTTTATTATGTTGAGGTAGTTTCCCTCTATGTACAATTTCTGGAGAGTTCTTATCATAAATGGGTGTTGAATTTTGTCAAAAGCTTTTTCTGCATCTATTGAGATGCTCATATGGTTTTTTTCCTTCAATTTGTTAATATGGTGTATCACATTGATTGATTTGCGTATATTGAAGAATCCTTGCATCCCTGCAATAAATCCCACTTGATCATGGTGAATGATCCTTTTAATGTGTTGTTGGATTCTGTTTGCTAGTATTTTGTTGAGGATTTTTGCATCTATATTCATCAGTGCAATTAGTCTGTAATTTTCTTTTTTTGTAGTATCTTTGTCTGGTTTTGGTATCAGGCTGATGGTGGCCTCATAGAATGAGTTTGGGAGTGCTCCTTCCTCTGCAATTTTTTGGAAGAGTTTGAGAAGGATGGGTGTTAGCTCTTCTCTAAATGTTTGATAGAATTCACCTGTGAAGCCATCTGGTCCTGGACTTTTGTTTTCTGGAAGATTTTTAATCACAGTTTCAATTGCATTACTTGTGATTGGTCTGTTCATATTTTCTATTTCTTCCTGGTTCAGTCTTGGAAGGTTATCCCTTTCTAAGAATCTGTCCATTTCTTCCAGGTTGTCCATTTTTTTGGCATAGAGTTGCTTGTAGTAGTCTCTTAGGATGCTTTGTATTTCTGCAGTGTCTGTTGTAACTTCTCCTTTTTCATTTCTGATTTTATTGATTTGAGTCCTCTCCCTCTGTTTCTTGATGAGTCTGGCTAATGGTTTATCAATTTTGTTTATCTTTTCAAAGAACTAGCTTTTAGTTTTATTGATCTTTGCTATTGTTTCTTTGTTTCTATTTCATTTATTTCTGCTCTGATCTTTATGATTTCCTTCCTTCTGCTAACTTTGGGTTTTGTTTGTTCTTCTTTCTCTAGTTCCTTTAGCTGTAAGGTTAGATGGTTTATTGGAGATTTTTCTTGTTTCTTGAGGTAGGTTTGTATAGCTATAAACTTCCCTCTCAGAACTGCTTTTGCCACATCCCATAGGTTTTGGATCGTCGTGTTTTCATTGCCACTTGTCTCTAGGTATCTTTTGACTTCCTCTTTGATTTCTTCAGTGATCTCTTGATTAGTTAGTAACGTATTGTTTGGCCTCCATGTGTTTGTGTTTTTTACGTTTTTTTCCCTGAAATTCATTTCTAATCTCATAGCGTTGTGGTCAGAAAAGAAGCTTCATATGATTTCAATTTTCTTAAATTTACTGAGGCTTCAGTTGGGACCCAAGATGTGATCTATCCTGGAGAATGTTCCATGCGCACTTGAGAAGAAAGTGTAATCTGCTGTTTTTGGATGGAATGTCCTGTAAATATCAATTAAATCTATCTCGTCTATTGTGTCACTTAAAACTTCTGTTTCCTTATTTATTTTCATTTTGGATGATCTGTCGATTGGTGTAAATGAGGTGTTAAAGTCCCCCACTATTATTGTGTTACTGTCAATTTCCTCTTTTATACCTGTTAGCAGTTACCTTATGTATTGAGGTGCTCCTATGTTGGGTGCATATATATTTATAATTGTTATATCTTCTTCTTGGATTGATCCCTTGATCATTATGTAGTGTCCTTCCTTGTCTCTTGTAACATTCTTTATTTTAAAGTCTATTTTATCTGATATGAGTATTGCTACTCCAGCTTTCTTTTCATTTCCATTTGCATGGAATATCTTTTTCCATCCCCTCACTTTCAGTCTGTATGTGTCCCTAGGTCTGAAGTGGGTCTCTTGTAGACAAGATAAAATGGGTCTTGTTTTTGTATCCATTCAGCGAGCCTGTGTCTTTTGGTTGGAGCATTTAATCCATTCACGTTTAAGGTAATTATCAATATGTATGTTCCTATGACCATTTTCTTAATTTTGGGGGGTTTGTTTTTGTACGTCCTTTTCTTCTCTTGTGTTTCCCACTTAGAGAAGTTCCTTTAGCATTTGTTGTAGAGCTGGTTTGGTAGTGCTGAATTCTCTTAACTTTTGCTTGTCTGTAAAGCTTTTGATTTCTCCATCAAATCTGAATGAGATCCTTGCTGGGGAGCGTAATCTTGGTTGTAGGTTCTTCCCTTTCATCACTTTAAGTATATCATGCCACTCCCTTCTGGCTTGTAGAGTTTCTGCTGAGAAATCAGCTGTTAACCTTATGGGAGTTCCCTTGTATGTTATTTGTCATTTTTCCCTTGCTGTTTTCAATAATTTTTCTTTGTCTTTAATTTTTGCCAATTTGATTACTATGTGTCTCAGCGTGTTCCTCCTTGGGTTTATCCTGTATGGGACTCACTGCACTTCCTGGATTTGGATGGCTATTTCCTTTCCCATGTTAGGGAAGTATTCAACTATAATCTCTTCAAATATTTTCTTGGGTCCTTTTTCTCTCTCTTCTCCTTCTGGGGCCCCTATAATGTGAATGTTGTTGTGTTTAATGTTGTCCCAGAGGTCTCTTAGGCTGTCTTCATTTCTTTTCATTCTTTTTTCTTTATTCTGTTCTGCAGCAGTGAATTCCAGCATTCTCTCTTCCAGGTCACTTATCCGTTCTTCTGCCTCAGTTATTCTGCTATTGATTCCTTCTTGTGTAGTTTTCATTTCAGTTATTGTATTGTTCATCTCTGTTTGTTTGTTCTTTAATTCTTCTAGGTCTTTGTTAAACATTTCTTGCATCTTCTCGATCTTTCCCTCTATTCTTTTTCTGAGATCCTGGATCATCTTCACTATCATTATTCTGAATTCTTTTTCTGGAAGGTTGCCTATCTCCACTTCATTTAGTTGTTTTTCTGGGGTTTTATCTTGTTCCTTCATCTGGTACATAGCCCTCTGCCTTTTCATCTTGTCTATCTTTCTGTGAATGTGGGTTTTGTTCCACAGGCTGCAGGATTGTAGTTCTTCTTGCTTCTGCTGTCTGCCCTCTGGTGGATGAGGCTATCTAAGAGGCTTGTGCAAGTTTCCTGATGGGTGGGACTGCTGGAGGGTAGAGCTGACTGTTGCTCTGATGGGCAGAGGTCAGTAAAACTTTAATCTGCTTGACTGCTGATGGGTGGTGCTGGGTCCCCTCCCTGTTGGTTGTTTGACCTGAGGCAACGTAACACTGAAGCCTACTTGGGCTCTTTGGTGGGGCTAATGGCAGACTCTGGGAGGGCTCACACCAAGGAGTACTTCCCAGAACTTCTGTTGCCAGTGTCTTTGTCCCCACGGTGAGACACATCCACCCCCCGCCTCTGCAGGACACCCTCCAACACCAGCAGGTAGGTCTGGTTCAGTGTCCCCTGGGGTCACTGCTACTTCCCCTGGGTCTCGATGCACACACTACTTTGTGTGTGCCCCCAAAGGGTGGAGTCTCCCTTTCCCACAGTCCTGTCAAAGTCCTGCAATCAAATCCCACTAGCCTTCAAAGTCTGATTCTCTAGGAATTCCTCCTCCCGTTGCCGGACTCCCAGGTTGCAAAACCTGATGTGGGGCTCAGAACCTTTACTCCAGTGGGTGGACTTCTGTGGTATAAGTGTTCTCCAGTCTCTGAATCCCCACCCAGCAGTTATGGGATTTGATTTTACTGTGATTGTGCCCCTCCTACTGTCTCATTGTGGCTTCTCCTTTATCTTTGGATGTGGGGTATCTTTTTTCGTGAGTTCCAGTGTCTTCCTGTCAGTGATTGTCCAGCAGCTAGTTGTGATTATGGTGTTCTCACAAGAGGGAGTGAGAGCATGTCCTTCTACTCCACCTTCTTGGTTCAGGGCTCATACAGATGTGTTCTTAACATGCCTTACCAGAATGTCACATGACCTTGTGGGTTGTCATGATCAGGACGTCATTTATATTAAATCATGGAGAAACAGCCACTGAGCATCTAGCTTGGAGACACTGTGTTACACTATACTCTAATATATAACCTCAATTAGTTACACAGTCTCACTGCAGAACAGGTATTACTGTCTCCATTTTGCTGACTTTGAAACCATGCCTTGGGACTTCCTTGGCAGTCCAGTAGTTAAGACTTCACCTTCCAATGCAGGGGTTGTGTGTTCCATCCCTAGTGGGGGAACTAAGCTTCCCACATGCCTCGCGGCCAAAAAACCAAAACACAAAACAGAAGCAATATTGTAACAAATTCAATAAAGAATTTAAAAATGGTCCATATCAAAAAAATCTTAAAAAAAAAAAAAAAAGAAAGCATGCCTGCCTAGGACTCAAGTGGGTAAGAGGGAGAGCTAACTCAAATACTCATATTTTCCACACCACATCAATGAGAAGGACAGCAGACCTTTTCACCATAGACTAGCAGTTCACCATTTCACGAAATACATCTACTAACTCATGCGAGTCATTAGAAAAAGGCAGAAAATACGTTACTACTACTCCGTACTCAAACACCAATTAGAAGGAATGGGATGAGGACATTTTATAGAGTATTTACAACCTTAAACATATTATTCAATGTATACATTCCAAATTAGAGCAAGGAAAACTTGATCAGAAAAGAAATTTTCAACCACACCATTAAACCATCTTTTGGGTTATTTCTACCATGCTAAGACATTCTGCTAATTACACAGGTTATCTTTAAAAGCTTAATAAATTAGGGCTCGCAGATTATTATTTACTTTCTTTGGGCAACTGCTCTCCCTAACTCCAGTGACAGTGCTGAGAAGGAGACTGTCGACCATGGCAACACTCCCCTCTGGCTGCTGGACTGAGTCTGTGAACTGCTGAACCAACCACGGTATCCATGCCTTTGGTCACTGTGGCTGATCCAAAGATGAACACGACTCCTCTGGAGTTCCTCCCTGGGATTCTTCTACAGGGTGGAGAATGCCTTCTCCTCCTGGGTTGGGAGAACGTGAGCCATGGCTGGACTGATGGCCAGGGTTCCACCCATAAAGAAACAACCTGGCCTGGAAGTTAGGCTGGAGCACAGAGCAGGTGGGAGGGAGGGCGTTAGAAGGTGAGAGAGGGTGAGAGAGTGAGGATGAGAGAGAGAAAGAGAGGAGGAGAGGGAGGAGAGGGCATTTAAAAGACAGGTGGAGGGTGGCAGGTACAGACACACCTGACTAACAGCCCCCCCACCCCGCCCTGCACAGCTGTGGTTGGTTAGGATTTCCGTACTCAGGCATCCACAGGCACCTTCCATCCTGCTCTTCTGTGGTTTGACCGTCTAAACAAAGTCTCTCTTTTTGCTTCCAGTGTTTGGAGTGGGGTTTTTATTACCTCCAGTGGCAAACTTAAATTACCTAAGAAAACACGTTCATTACTTTACTAGACTAAGTTCTTATTTCCGTGTCTGCGTCAAATACAACGTAACAGGTCAAATCAGCAAATATGTATGGAAACACCAAAAGGGGGCACTGCGGCCTAGAGGCCCTGAGAGCGACACTGAAAAAGAAGACACAAAACACCATGTCCGGGAAACAAAGACAAATGCAAACATGGAAGAAGTCATGGTATAAAGTAAGAGCAGCACAGGACTATGAAAATATGCAGCCAGTACATATCACAGGAGAAGAGGAGGGAACGCTCAGGTTGGGGAGAGCATCCCATCTGAAGCACATGTCACTTGAAGCCTTGCTCACACTGACATCGGTGTGTCAGGGGTTTAACCCCTCCACTGGCTGCACCCCGTGTCCTGTACATGTCTGGGGGCATCAGAGCATTCCTGAAACACCCTTTCACCTAACCACAGAGCACGTGCCAGCAAGCTTACACCAGGGCAAGGCTGCCTTCAAGGGTGGGCATTGGTGCAGCACACAGGGCCCCCTCTCAGGGCTCTGCACTTGGTTTAACAGTTTGCTGTCTTGAAATTGTTAATACTTTTTGAATAAGGGGCCCACCGTTTTTATTTCACATTGTTTCGTGGAAATTGTGTGGCTGGTTTTCCACTAAGGAAAGGGACAACATTTTGCTATAAACAATTCAAACCAACAGTCTTACTTTTCAAACCAGTCTCTTTGCCAAGAGACGTAATATAGTTTGGGAGTCAGAGGGCAAAGAAGCTCTCTCACCTGCCACATGTTCTTCCTTAGCCTTTCATTAAAAGCAAATGATTTAGGAAAATGAGAAGTGTGCAGTGGAGAGCACCTGTCACATGCCAGTTCACAACACTGCCAAGTTGAAAGTGAAGTCACCAAGGGTGACTCAAAAAGCCCATCGTATTTTTTTAGCAAAGGATGAAGTATAAAAAAGGATTGGGTTGATTTTATGAGATATTCAGTGGGCATGCCCAATGCATAAACTATCATAAATAGTGGACTGTCATCCGTAGCATTACCTGGAAACACAACTCTATCTCAGAGAGCACAGGCTGCAAATGGCTGGTCCTTCCCGACATCACCTCCACGGGGGCCTCTCAGCAGCTTCCCTACAGGCCACGCAGTAATGGGAGCTCAGATGAGAGTCCCCCTGCCATCTCACGCCAGGACCTCCAGAGCCATCTCCACAGGGCCTGCGGCCTCTGCTGCAATTCACTTGTTCACCATGTGTCCTCAGGGCAGCTGCCACCCAACCATGGTCTCCTCACTCCTGCCCTGTCCATGCCTATATCCCACCATGCCCACTCTCATCAGGATCGTCTCAGCTCCCTCGCAAAGTGAAACAGTGATCTTTCCATTTTGTTCCCGAGTGTGAACGAGGCCTAGGCCCTTCCTAGGGGCCCAGACTTAGATCAGAGCTGAAGGAGGCATGTGGGGAGTAGCGGGCGTCAGGAAGGGAGGTTATCTGTGACATGCTGATGTTAAAACCAGTTTCCTCCTCACCGTTGTCCAAACTAAGCAAGCCTTGCTGGGTGAAAAACTGGAAACATACAGCTAAGACTGAAAGAAGTGAACGGTGGTCCAAATGTGTCCGTGTTTACACGATTCTCCCTCCTGTCTCACCCGCACGGACTTCTGACTAACATCTCATCATTTATGTTAACTCCTGGTGATGTGCTTTGAGGTAGAATAAGCTCAGTGTTTTCCTTCTGCTCTGACTGCTCTCTTTTTGCGTCCGTTGTTCGCTGAAGCAGACTCCCTTCTCGGATGGAGCCTGGGTTCTAGGTAGATAATTCTGTGAGTGAGCACAAGCCAGGCACAGTCCACACGCTCAGGACGTGTCCGCAATTAACTTCACCTGATTTAAGGATGGATGAGAATCTACTTACAGATGAAGACTAGGCAGGCGAGCATGGTTTTGTATGTAAGCAAGACCAAAATGAAGATGATAAGCAGAAAACTGTGGAGTTTTGTGCTCTGATGAATAAAGTCCCTTAGGAGGTAAGTTTTCTAAAGCAAAGTCCTTGTTAGGGCCAGGATGTTGGAAAGCACACTAATTGGTTCAGGATTAGGGTTTGGTTTCCTTTTCCTTCTCCCTCCAGACCCAGCTACTTGGGAATGCTGCAGTGCCTGGGCCAGCCTGCTTCCTGACTTGGTAACAGGACACCTCTGTGACCTTCATAATCAAGTGAGAGAGACTCTATTTCATGTACTTAAGAAGAGAAACTTCCCTTCATTCCTGAAAGAATTTACTTAAGGAAACGCGATGTGATCTGATAAGATTCTTGAAAAATCTTTTAAAAAATATTGATCATCAGTTTCTTGGTGACACCTGGGAGAAATTTTGATACGAGTGGTGAAATTTTGACAGTATCTAATGAATTGAGCAAAAATAAAATCAAACTGATTCATCTTACCTTATGGTCTTTTGAAGTGAGTGGGTTTGTCATCTCAGCAGGGTTCTTTCACTCCTGTTCTTACCTTGTTTGCTTCTGTGTGGTCTCCTCATCACAGAAGCTGTTTTATCAGAAGGTGATCCTGGCAAACCATCACGCTAGCTGTCCTTTGTACCATCACAGCCATTGTGTTGACTTTTCATACTCAGGCTGCAAATACTGTCCGATCTCAGCACCCTCTCAGACTGGACACCCAGGGTTAGGACCTGATTTTTCATTCAGGCTATAAAAGTTGGCAAGCCCTAATTGGCCACACCGGAGAAAACACCAGTTTCAAAGTGCCACTGTGTAAATGAAAAACACCTACCTCTCTTGTAGAATAAGTTTGTTTTCTTTCTTCCAAAAGTCTTTAAAGTCGGAGCTGAATTCATGCCAGATACTGAAGAAAACATTTGGGGACACCTCCTTCTCTCCAATTTTTGGTCTCATGAAGAAATAGGCTGTAGTCTCCAAAAAGCTGTCAAAGCACGTACACACACACACACACACACAAACACACACACACAAGTATTAAAGCTATGATTACTTTCCAATATGGGATATTCTTTCCCCATCCAAATGCTGATTTCATTCATGCAGTTATTATTACCGAGAGGACTCAACTCCTCCGGCACCAACAGTAGTTCTCTTAAGGTTTCATGTTAGGGTTTTTGGACACAGATGTTAGCAGCTGACAATAGTCCTCCATATACTGGTAACTATCCCTGGTCCAACCATTTTGAAAATTAATCACTATGTGTCCAACCTATTTCAGAAATGAACCTGTAATCAAGTTGGGACATAAGGGAAATGGTGGGTCTATACTTTCCTTCTAGACTCTAAACAAATGAAATATCAGCTCTTTGTCCCCAAACTAATATGTCTCTATATGTGTATTATACTGCTTCTATACTATGGGCTTCCTACATTGCTGGTGGGAAAAAAAAAGCAACAGACCCGGGAGATGCTGACAAAGGCTCCCACTGGAGATCTTGGCAGCACCAATGAGTGGGTACCAACAGGGCGGCCAGCATTGTGACAGTGGGTGGCAGTGCCCATATCCAGAAGGTGCCTTCGAGGCTGCTTCATATTACAACTACACGACACTCAGAAGGGTTTCAAAGGGTTATTTGACAAAGAACATACAACTAGTAAGTGGTAGATTTATGCTGCACCTTGACTTGGACCTCCCAGCCTCCAGAACTGTGAGAAGTAAATGTTCACTGTTTAAGCCAGCCAGTCTATGGTATTTTCTTATAACAGCCAGAACTGACTAAGTCAAGGACAAATGATCTAGATTCTTTAATACATAAATGTCAAGGGAAAAAAAGTCTACTATAAAGACTTAGGAGATATTGTCTGATTATAATGGTTTGAATTTCTTTATATATTGCTTCAAACAAACTGTAAGAAAATGAAATCATTTCTTATATATATGAACTAATCGGACTTTCGAACAGAGACTGGGTATTTGGTGACATTAGGGATTATTATTATTTTTAGGGGTGAAACTGGTGCTGGTTATCTTTTAAAGGGGATTTGTTAGTGATACATACTACAATATATATGGATGAAATTATACCTGCTGAGGATTTGCTTCACAAACAATATGGGAGCAGGCAAGTGGGCAGGGGTGTAGATGAAACCAAGTCAGGAACTTCTGGGTGATGAGTGCATGATGATCACTGTACATTTTGTTTACCATCTCTAAATCACAGCCAAGTTCCTCACCTGCATGGTCTTTCATCTACCTACCCCTACTTCCTTTAGGAAAGTATCAAATCCACTGTCTCCTATTTCCAGCATCCAAAATCTCTTATTACTAGGTTTTCCTTCTGATCCTAAGAGCATATGAAGATTTCTGCATCTATAAATATTCTCTCATCCATGCAGACTCACTGAAAGACACCATTATTTATATACAGTTGCTTTATAATTCAATGTTCCTGTGTCCTCACTTGTTTTGAAATCTGGCTTCATAGGCCACCTTCACTACTTTCTCACAAGAGTCTCTGATCTAAACCTACATCTTTTAGCAATTTTCATTCTCATGTCCTAAAATAATGGAACCATTACTGTCCTGTTTACTTGAACTTAAAAATGAGAAATTATTAACAGAGCTTTTCTTTTACTCCTTTAGGTTAAACCGATGCAAACTGAATTAAATGTATTATTACCATTTTCCCTTTATGAGACTCTCAATTATAGGAGACAGCTGAGGTAATGATCACCTATTTCATGGCCTTACTTTGTATTAACTTCAGATTTACAGAAAAGTTGAAAAGATAATATAGAGTTCAAGTATGGCCTCCACTCACCTTCTCCTAATATTAACATCTTACCCAGACACAGTACGCTTAACACTGAAAGTGAGAGGAACTCTCTTGGCAGGAGCTACTGCAAACTGCCTTCTGAGTAAAGTAAGAGAAACTGTGTCGATGAGTAGGGATGACGGGTAAGGGTGGTCACCCCACTGTGGTGCTGCCCACTGGCCCCAAGACACACACACACGTGTGTGTGTGTGTGTGTGTATTTAATTGAAGTATAGTTGAAGTATAGTATTGTGCTAGTTTCAGGCTTACATCATAGTGATTCAGTTATTTTTTTCAGATTCTTTTCCATTATAGATTATTGTAAAATATTGAATATAGTTCCCAGTGCTATACTGGGAACTTATAGGTCCTTGTTGTTAACCTATTTTATGTATAGTAGTTTGTATCTGTTAATCCCATACTCCTAATTTATCCCTCCCTCTATCTCCTGCTTTGGTAACCATACGTTTCTTTTCTATGTCTTTGAGTCTGTTTCTGTTTTGTAAATAAGCTCATCTGTATTATTTTTTAGATCCCACATATAAGTAATATCATATAGTATTTGCCTATCTCTGTCTGACTGATTTCACTAAGTATAATATTTTCTAGGTCCACCCATGTTGCTGCAAATGGCAATACTTCATTCTTTTTTTATGACTGAGTGATATTCCATTATATGTGTGTGTGTATACACACACACACATATACACACATCACATCTTCTTAAGCCAGTCGTCTGTTGATGGACACTTCGGTTGTTTCTATGTCTTGGCTACTGTAAATAGCACTTCTATGAACATTGGGGTGCATGTATCTTTTCGAATTAGAGTTTTTCTCTTTTCCAGATATATACCCAGGAGTAGGATTGCTGGATCATATAGTAACTCTATTTTTAGTTTTTTAAGGACCCACCATAATGTTTTCCATAGAAGCTGCACAATTCACATTCCCACCAACAGTGTAGAAGGGTTCCCTTTTCTCCACATCCTCTCTAGCATTTATGATTTGTAGACTTCTTAATCATGGCCATTCTGACAGGTGTGAGGTGATTCCTCATGTAGTTTTCATTTGCATTTCTCTAATAATTAGTGATATTGAGCATTTTTCATGTGCCTCTTGGTCATCTGTATGTCTTCTTTGGAGAATTGTCTATTTAGGTCTTCTGCCCATTTTTTGATTGAGTTGTTTGTTTTTTCAATACTGAGTTATGTGAGCTATTTGTATATTTTGCATGTTAACCCCTTGTTGGTTGCACTGTTTGCAGATATTTTCTCCCATTCTGTAGGCTGCCTTTTCATTTTGTTGATGGTTTCCTTTGCTGTGCAAAAGCTTTTAAGTTTGATTAGGTCTTACTTGTTTATTTTTGCTTTTGCTTCTTTTGCCTTGGAAGACTGATCTAAGAAAATGTTACTGTGATATATGTCTAAGAATGTTTTGCCTATGTTCTCTTCTAGGAGTTTTATGGTGTCATGTCTTATATTTTGGTCTTTATATAATTTTGAGTTTATTTTTGTATATGGTGTGAGGGAGTGTTCTAATTTCATTGATTTACATGTAGCTGTCAAGCATTCCCAATACCACTAGCTGAAGAGACTGTCTTTTCTCTACTGTATATTATTTTTTTAAAAATAAATATTTATTTATTTTTATTTATTTGGTTGTGTGGAGTCTTAGTTGCAGCTCCAGGGCTCCTTAGTTGCAGTTTGCCAGCTCCTTAATTGCATCATGTGGGGTCTTTAGTTGTGGCATGCAAACTCTCAGTTGCGGCATGCATGTGGGATCTAGTTCCCAGACCAGGGAACAAACCTAGGCTCCCTGCATTGGGAGCATGGAGTCTTATCCACTGCACCACCAGGGAAGTCCCTGTACTGTATATTCTTGCATCCTAATTGTAGATTAATTGACCGTAAGAGTGTGAGATTATTTCTGGGCTCTCTATTCTGTTCCTTTTGTCTATATGTCTGTTTTTGTGCCGTATTATGCTGATTCCTAATTCTGGAAGGGTTATGCTTTCAGCTTTGTTCTTTTTCCTCAGGATTGCTTTGGCAATTTGGGGCCTTTTGTGTTACCATATAATTTATAGGATTATTTATTCTAGTTCTGTGAAAATGTCATGGGTGTTTTGATAGAGACCGCATTAAATCTATAGATTGCCTTGGTCAGTATGGCCATTTTAACAATATTATTTCATCCAATTCAAGAGAATGGGGTATCTTTCCATTTCTTTGAATCATCTTCAATTTCCTTTATCAATAGTTTTTAGTTTTTAGAGTATAAGTCTTTCACTTCCTTGGTTAAGTTTACTCCTATGTGTTTTATTTATTTTGACATGATTTTAAATGGGATTTTTTTTACTTTATCTTTCTGATATTTCAATATTAGTGAAAAGAAATACAACAGATTTCTGTATATTAATCTTATATTCTGCTACCTTGCTGAATTCATTTATCAGTTCTAATAGTTTCTGAGTGGAGACTTTAGGGTTCTCTGGGTTCTCCATATAGAATATCATGTCATCTGCAAATAGTGACAGTTTTACCTCTTCCCTTCCAATTTGGATATATTTCACTTCTTTTTCTTGTCTGATTGCTGGGGCTAGGTCTTCCGGTACTATGTTAAATAGAAGTTGTGAGAGTGAGTATCCTTGTCTTGTACCTGAATTTTAGCAGGACAGCTTTCATCTTTTCACCATTGAGTATCATGTTGGTTGTGGGTCTGTTGTAAATGGCTTTTACTATGTTGAGATTTGTTCCTTCTATACCCACTTTGGTGAGAGTTTTTATCATGAATGGATGTTGAATTTTGTCAAATGCCTTTTCTGCATCTATTGAGATGATCATGTGGTTTTTGACTTTCATTTCGTTAACGTGGTTATCACATTGATTGATTTGTGAATGCTGAACCATCCTTGCGACCCTGGAACGAATCCAATTTGATCATGGTGTATAATCCTTCTTATGTATTGTTGGATTTGGTTTCCTGATATTTCATTGAGGCTTTTTGCATCTATATTCATCAAAGATATTGGCCTGTAATTTTCTTTTTTTGTAGTGTCTGTCTGGTTTTGGTGTCAGGATCATGGTGGCCTCAAAGAATGAATTTGTTTCCTCCTCTTCAATTTTTTAGAATAGTCTGAGGATAAGTATTAGTTCTTTTTTATATGTTTGGTAGAATTCCCCATTGAAGCTGCCTGGTCGTGGACTTTTGTTTGCAGGGAGTTTTTTAAAATTACAGATTCTATTTCATTTCTAGTGATCGGTCTGTTCAAATTATCTCTTTCTTCTTGACTCAGTCTTGGCAAACTGTATATTTCTAGAAACCTGTCCATTTCATTTATGTTGTCTGATTTGTTGGCACATAATTGTTCATAGTATTCTCTTATGATTTTTGTATCTTTGGTATTGCTATTTCTCCCCTTTCATTTATTATGTTTATTTGGGTTATCTCTCTTTTCTTCTTGGTGAGCCTGGGTAGAGGTTTGTTGATTTTGTTTATCTTTTCAAAAAACCAGCTCTTGGTTTTACTGATTTTTTTTCTATTTTTGATCTCTATTTTATTTATTTCCTCTCTGATCTTTATCATTTCCTTCCTTCTGCTGACTTTGGGTTTTCTTTGTTCTTTTTTTTTTTTTTTCTAACTCTTTTAAGTGGTAGGATAGGTTGTTTATTTAAGGTTTTTATTCTTCTTGAAGAAGGCCTGTATTGCTATGAAACTGCCTCTTATAACTGCTTTTGCTGCATCCCATAGATTTTGTAAGGTTGTGTTTTCATTTTTGTTTGTATCCAGGTATTTTCTGAATTCTTCTTTGATTTCATCATTGACCTATTGTTTTTTTAGTAGCATGCTTTTTAGTCTCCATGTGTTCATTCCTTTTCTATTTCTCTTTCTGTGGTTGATTTCTAGCTTCATACAATAGTAGTCAGAAAAGATGCTTGAAATAATTTCTATCCTCTTAAGTTTGTTGAGGCTTGTTTTGTGACCTAGAACGTGGTCTATTATAGAGAATGTTCCCTGTGTGCTTGAAAAGAATGTGTATTCTGTTTTTGTTTTTTTGTGTTTTTTTTTTTTTGGATGTAGAGTTCTGCAGATGTAAATTAAGTACAGCTGGTATATTATATCATTTAGGACCTCTATTGCCTCATTGATTTTCTGTCTGGATGATCTGTTCATTGATGTCAGTGGGGTGTTAAAGTCTCCTATTATTATTGTATCATTGTCAATTTCTTCCCTTATGTCTGTTAGTATTTGTTTTTTATATTTAGGTGCTTCTATGTTGACTGCATATATGTTAGAGAGTAACAGCTTCTTGTATTGATCCTGTTATCATTATTTAATGCCCTTCTTTTTTTATGGCCTTTGTTTGAATGTCTATTTTGTCTGATACAAATATTGCTATCCCTGCTTTCTTGTCGTTTCCATTTGCATGAATTATCTTTTTCTGTCCCCTCACTTTCAATCTGTGTGTGTCCTTTGCCACAAAGTGACTCTCTTGTAGGCTGGATAGTGTAGGTTCTTGTTTTTCTTAAATCCAGTCTGCCACTCTGCATCTTTTGATAGGAGCATTTAGTCCACTGACATTTAAAGTAACTATTGAAAGTATGTACTTATTGCCATTTTAATCCTTGTTTTCCAGTTGTTTCTGTAATTCTTCTATGTTCATTTCTTCTTTTTCTTTTCCTTTTGTGGCTGGATGATTTTCTTTTGTAGTATGATTGAGTTCCTTTCTTTTTGGTTTTTGTGAATCTACTGCATGTTTTTAATTTGTTGTTACCATGGAGTTCAAGTATGCTGGCCCATAAGTATATCTACTTGCTTTAAACTGATAGTCATTCACGTTTAAACACATTATAAAAGATCTACATTTTTATTCTTCCCCTCCCCCATATTTCGTGATTTTGATGTCTTAGGTTACATCTTCATGCTTATCATTTTACTGTTTATTGTAGTTATAATCACTTTTACCTTTTAAATTGTTTTTTAATGTATGTATTAGTTTATTTTAGTGATCTTCTTTCCTTTTATACATTTGACTTTCTTATTGTGATTTTCCCTTTTCTATAGATCCTTGCTTCTTTTCTACTTAGAGAACACCCTTCTTTTTTTTTTTTTTTTTTTTTTTTAGGATAGGTTTAGTATTGCTAAATTTTTTAGTTATTGCTTGTCTGAGAAATCCTGTATTTCTCCTTCAATTCTAAATAATAATCTTGCTGGTTAGAGTATCCTAGATTGTAGGTTTTTCCCTTTCAGGACTTTGAATATATCATGCCACTCTCTTCTGGCCTGTAAAGTTTTTGTAAAGAAATCAGCTGATAACCTTATGGGGGTTATATATTTTTTTTAATTGAAGTATAGTTGATTTACAATGTTGTCCAATCTCTGCTGTACAGCAAAGTGACTCAGTTTTACATATATATATACATTCTTTTGGGGGTTCCCTTGTAATTAACTCTTTGTTTTTCTCTTGCTGCCTTTAGAATTCTCTCTTTATCTTTAACTGTTGCTATTTTTATTATGATATGTCTTGCATGGGTCTGTTTGGGTTCATCTTGTTTGGGACCGTCTGTGCTTCCTGTACCTGGATATCTGTTTGTTTCTTTAGTTTTGGGAAATTTTCAGTCATAATTTCTCAAATACATTTTTGATCACATTCTCTCTCTCTTCTCCTTCTGGAATCTCTATTATGTGTAGGTTTGTGTGTTTTATATTATCCCATAGATTTTGTAAGTTGCTTTCATTTTTTTCATTTATCTTTCTCTCTGCTGCTCTGATTGGATGATTTCCATTATTCTATCTTCCAGATAACTTATTCATTCTTCTGTGTCACTTAGCCTGTTATTTGTTACTCCTAGATTGGCTTTTATCTTGGCAATTGAATTATTTTTATTGGTTCACTTTTATAGCTTCTATACCCCTGTTACAGTGATCTGCACTAATATTTCTTAATTTATTTAGCATTTTTATTACCTCCTTTTGAACTTGGGATCAGTTAGAGTGGTGAGGTCTGTTTCACTATTTGTTCTTTCAAGGGATTTCTCTTGTTCTTTTTATTGGGAATAGTTCCTCTGCCTTTTCATTTTATTTAACTTTTATTGTCTCTCTGAATTAAAGAGAAACAGTTACCTACTGTGGTCTTGAAAAGGTGTTTTTATGTGGGAACGCCCCTGTGTAGACTGTGTGTGTCCAATGTTTTTGGTGCAACAGCTGGTTTCAGTATGGATGCCAGCCACATCTTTCCTCAGAGTGTGCTGACCATTATCCCCTTGAAAGTGGGGGGGTGGGGGGATTGGTGTTGTGGTGTTCAGAGTCTGTGTTGGATGTGAGGCAGGGGGTCTGCTCCCCAGTTGTTGGAGTAGGAGCCCTGAGGGTTGGGTTAGATCAGGCTCTGTTGTCCTTGAGTGTGTGCCCTGCCCCAAAGGAACTGATTCCTGAAGCATGGGAGGCCTGTGCAGTCACAGAGGACCCATGTTCTGTCTGTGATGGCTTCTGTGTTTCTGCTCAGAAGGAGCCCAAGGTCGCATCCCTTTCTCTGTTGTGTTCATCTAAGATATAGTGCTAGGCTGCACTGTGTAGTGGATGGAGCCAGGATGCTCTCTCACTATGTATTCCTGAGCTCGCTGAGAGTGGGGGTCTCTGCCCCACCCAGATCACAGACCAGGTCCCCCAGACTGTCTCTGCATAGCTAGACAAGTCCTCTCCCATGGCCTGTCTGCCAGAGATTCAGCGCCTAGCTGCTGTGCACTCCTGTAGCATTGCCCTGTGTGCATGCTGACAATGCCTGCCCAGGGTGACCCACCAACCCCGTGTATACAATGACAAAAGCCTCTGCGGTTCTGCCCAGATCACATCCCCGGTGCCCCAGTCTGTCTCTGTGTAGCTACTGAGTGGACCCAGGGTGTCCACCCCTCTGGACTGGGAAGTGCGGCAAGGTGGCAGCTGCCAGCACAGGGCTCTCTCCGCCCTGATTGTTAGCACGCCAGCTCGTGACTGGAGTCTAGGCTTCTCCAGCCCTGTATTTGTCTCAGCAGATTTCCCAGCAGGCAAGCAGGCTTGTCTTCTCTGTGTATGACACCAGGATCAGGATGTCCAGACTGCGGCTCAACCTGCATGCTCTCCGGGGCAAGGGTCCATCCACGTGGACCTTCTCCTCCTTACAGATCCCTCACAGGGTTGCAGATCCGGTTCCAATGCCTTTTTTTCCCATCCTACTCAGGTATATGGAGATCTTTCTTGCAGCTTTGGTTGTATAGGAGTTCTTCTGCCAGTTTCCAGTTAGTTTTGCATGAGAATTGTTCCACTTGTAGATATATTTTGGATGTGTTTGTGTGGGGAGGTGAGCTCCATGTCCTCCTACTCTGCCATTTTGATCCCTCTCCGAGACTGATATACTGACATCCGTTTTAATTTATATAAAGGTCTTGTGTTGTCTCATAATTATGTGGGGTGAGGGAATGAGGGAAAGGAACTGAAATCATATAAAGTATGCACTCTGACCACCATGGAATTAAATTAGAAGTCAATAACAGTAAAATTAACTGTCTAAATAATTTCTTTATCCTGTCTTCTAGTTTTATTGAGATATAATTGACACACAGCACTGTATCTGTTTAAGGTGTACAGCACAGTGATTTGATTTACAAACATCATGAAGTGAGACACCACAGTAAGTATAGTGAACACCCACCATCTCATGTAGATACAAAATTAAAGAAATATTAAAAAAATTTTTTCCTTGTCATGAGAATGCTTAGAATACAGCAGTGTTAATTGTATTTATCATGTGGTACATTACTTCCCTAGAATTTGTACCTTTTAATTAACCTCATCCAATTCCCATCCCCCCACTCCCTGCCTTTGGTAACCACAAATTGGTTCTCTTTTTCTGAGTTTGTTTGTTTGCAGTATAATTGATTGACAACACTATGTTAGTTCCTATTACATGACACAGTGATTCAGTATTTCTATACATACCAAAATGATCACCACCATAAGTCTAGTTACACAGAAATATATTACATAGTCATTGATATAGTTATTGACTATATTCCCCACACTGTACATTTCATACCTGTGACTCATTTATTTTGCAACTGGAAGTTTGTACCTCTTAATCTCCCTCACCTATTTCTCTCTTCCTCCAACATTCCCCCTCTGGAAACCACCTATTACTTCTCTGTATCTATGACTCTGCTTCTCTTTGTTATGTTGTTCATTTGTTTTGTTTTTTAAATTCCACATGTAAGTGAAATCATACGATATTTTTCTTTCTCCATCTGACTCATTTTGCCTATGTACCCAGGGTCAGCTCCAGTTGCCTCCTGCCTCTCCAGGAAGCTCTCCAAGATGAGCAGGTGGGCGTGACCCTGGTTTCTTTCAAATTACTGTTCTATTTCCCACAGCCTTCTGGGTCTCCTGAAAGTAAGTCTCACTGGTTGTCAAAGCCAAACATTTTGGGGGCTTGTCTTCTTGGTGCAGGAGCCCCAGGCTGGGGAACCCAGGATGGGGCTTGGTCTCCTCACTCTTTGGGGAAAACCTCTGCCATTGTAATTATCCTCCTGTTTGGGGTCACCCACTCGGGGATATGGGTCTTGACTATACCTCATCTCTGCCCCTCCTACCTTCCTTGTTGTGGCTCCCTCTTTATATCTTTAGTTGTAGAAGCTCTTTTCTCCTCATCTTCCAGTTTTTCGCATCAGTAGATGTTCTGTAAATAGCTGTAATTTTGGTGTGCCCATGGCAGGAAGCAAGCTCAGTGTCTTCCTACTCTGCCATCTTACCCAGATTCCAAAGCCTCCAAATCATTTCTAAACAATTCACAGGTCAAAGAAAATGTCTCAAGGGAAATTAGAAAATGTTTTGAACTGTAAGTACAACATATCAAAATTTGTAGGATGTAGTTAAAGCAAAACTCAGGTGAAAATTTATAGCATAAAATGTTTTTAGAAAAGAAGAAATTTCTAAGATCAATAAGATTCTACCTTAGAGAACTAGAGTAAAAAATAAAATTTAAGCTCAAAGGAAGCAGAAGAAAAGAAATAAAAATTAGAGCAGATATAAATGAAATTGAAAAAAAGAAAAACAATGGAGAAAAATCAGCAAAAGAAAAAGCTGATTTTTGGAAAAGATCAATAAAATTGATTAACCTTTAGTCAGGTTAACTAAAGAAATAAGAGAAAAAAGCACAAATTAGTCATGTAAATAATGAAAGAAGGGTTATCACTATTAGTCCCATGGACATTTAAAGGAATGCTATGAATAATTCTTTGCCAACAATTTTGATAACTTAGATAAAATGAATCAATTCTTTGAAAGACATCAGCTACTAAAATTTCTTCAGACATCTCTATCTATTAAAGAAATTAAGTCAATAATTAATAACCTTCCAAAAAGAAACCATAAGACCTAGGTGGTTTCTCTAGTGAGTTTTCTACCAAATCTTTATAGAAAAGATAAATCTCTTCCAGAAATTAGAAGCAGAAGAAAGAGTTCCTAACTCATTCTATATGGCCAGGAATTGTCTAATATCAAAACAAGATAAAGACATTACAAGAAAAAAAGTACAGGCCAATATGTCTCTTGAGCATAGATACAAAAGTTCTCAACCAAATAGTAGCAAATAGAATTAAACATGAATAAAAAGAGTTTTACACCATGACAAGTGATGTTTATTCTAGTTATGCAAGATGGGTTCAATATTCAAATAAAAAAATGTAATCTACCACATCAACAAGCTAAAGGAAAAAAATCATGTAATGATATCAACTGATGCAGGAAAAACATTTCACAAAATCTAACACCATGATAAAAACTCTCAGCAAACTAGGAATAGAGAACTTCCTTGACTTGAGGAGGGACATCTACAAAAAACCCTAGAGCTAACACCATACTGAACAGTAATAGACTGAATGCTTTCCTCCTAAGAATGGTAATAAGGCTAGGGTGCCCTATGTTTCACTTCTATTTGCACTATACTGGAAGTCTTAGCTAATGCAATAAGACAAGAAAAGTAAATAAAAGTATACAGATTGGGAGAGGAGAAATAAAACTGTCTTTATTTGCAGATGAATATGTTTATATAGAAATGCCAAAGAATCTACAAAATAATTCCTGGAACCTATAAACATATATAGGAAGGTTGAAGGATACATGTCAATATACAAAAGTCAATTGCTTTCTTATACACCAGCATTGAACAATTAAGTTTTGAAATTAAAAAATATATAATTTACTATAGCACAAAAAACATGGAATACTAAGTTATAAACCTAACTACAGATATAAGATCTATGAGGAAAATTACAAAATTCTGATAAAAAAATCAAATAAGATCTAAATAAATGGAGAGCTAGTCTATGAACATGGGTAGGAATAGTCAATATTGTAAAGATGCTAGTTCTTCCCAACTTAATTTGATTCATGTAATTCCAATAAAAATCCTAACAAGTTATTTTGTGGATATTGACAAACTGATTCTAAAGTTGATATGGAAGAGGAAAAAGACCTGGAATAGCCATCACAATACTGAAGAAGAAGAAAAAAGTTGAAGCCCTCACATTACCCAATTTTAAGACTCACTATAAAGCGGATAGTGTGGTATTATTAGAGAAAGAGTAGACATGTACTCAATGAAACAGAATAGAGTGTCCAGAAGTACGCTTACAAATATAGTTGACTGATCTTTGAAAAAGGAAAAAAGGCAACTCAATGGAGAAATGACAGTCTTTTCAACAAATGGTGCTGGAACAGCTGGCCGTTTATATGCAAAAAACAAACAAAAGGAACCTAAACACAGACGTCACATCTTACACACACACACACACACACACACACAGACCTAAAATACTGATCAACAACTTGTGGTGGTGAGAAAAGTTAAATAATTTGAAGGTGTTATATTAGTTTGGGAAGGGACAAAAATATTAAATATTTGTTAATTTAAAGGTATTAAAAATAGGAGAAATAAAATGTATCATGTCTATGGCAGCCACGAGTACACATCTTTCAGATCTCCTAGGTTCCAACTGAGGAAAACGAAAGTGACCGAGGGCTTCGGCTGCTGTGCTCTGGGGTCAGCCATTTCACTTACACAGAGGCCCAGGGTTGCCCCCAGCCAGTGAGTGAACACAGCAGGGTGCTGGTGCCGGTGCTACCCTAGGGGACACAAGGCTCCTCTCAAAGGCGAACTTGGCTGAAGGACTTCCAATCAGCTTTGCCAAAACTTTCTGGTAACCGCACTGCAGTCTGAGACTTTTGCTATCCAGTCTTCTTTCCTTCCCTGTCCTCCATGGGAGCTGGACCTGCATCCAGGTCTAACAGCTGCCCTACCGTCCTCTGGATCCCTTCCTGTTTTTCCCAATAAATCCAGTCTTGGCACCTGCTTCCTGGAGAACCTGAAATAACATAAGTGGAGCCACAAGGAGCCTGAGAAAACAAGCAGTAAGTTGAGGTCTGGGACAGATTCAGTCACAACCCCACTGTCCTGGGTGGCACATGGGGTGGACCCTGGCACATTGGAGGCTATGAACTGCTAAAGATATCACCAAGGTGCCTACAAAAATATCCTTGTGTGGGAATGTCCTCGCAGGTGTGATGATTCAGGCTACTGAAGACATGGTGAGAACAATGCCACATAGACAGTGGAATTGGCTGACTATGGCTAGGTTGGATTGACACCGTGCAGAGGGATAATGAGAGGCCCTGGGCTTAACAGACAGTTAAAGACTAGGGGCAACTTGGTGGTTTGGAAAGAGGCAGTTGTCATCTGTAGTGAGAGAACAGAAACAGCTGCACAACAAAAAGATGATCTAACAGCCAGGCTGAAGAGTTCCAGAGACATTTAGATGCACAGCCAAGCAGGTCTGCTAAGCTAAAGTCAGACCCTGGCTGGGAAAACCTGGGATCCCAAAACAAGCGATGAAGATAGCTGACAGTCACCCCTACAGATCCCTAAAACTGTCAAGATTTTGTAGAGGGGCCCCACTCTTCTCTAGTAAAGGTGAGCCCCTCAGCTAGGGAAGTGCTAGACCTGATGTAGGAAAAGAGATTATACACCCAAGTTGCTGCAAGAATTAGCCACGTGTAGTGGCAGGAGTTGGGGGCAGTTCTTACAGGCCTAGAGTAAGCAATGGCCAAGGCAGAGGAGAGCAGGCATGACTCAGCTGTCCTGGACAATGGCAGAGCAGGGAGTGAAGAGGCTGAGGGCAGTGGGCATGCCTGTGTGTATCACACGAGTCCAGAACACTGAGCAAAGGAGTATTCCATGGGAGGTCCCAGAGGGCCCACCACACATCAAGGCTATCAAGAATGCACTGGCAACAGAGGCGCTGAGGTTGCTCTGTGCTGTGGGCCAGGGAAGCCAGTAGGAGAGATCACAGCTGAGCCCATTCAAATCCATGGGGATGATGGAGCCCGGAAGTACAGGGGCCAATGGTGAAGCCCAGTGGCCAGAAGCCTGGGGACCACAGTAATCATCGTGACTGACAGGGGGTCTTCCCTATAGGGAGTGTGAAAATGGTTACTAGATCATGGTATCCTTAGAGGTAAAAAAAAAAAAAAAAAAAAAAAAAAAAAAAAAAAAGACATTGCTTAACATCTACAACCAAAGAAAAGGGCAAGAATAAAGGAACAGGAGGATAAGGGCAGTTGCTTTAATAAATTGTCAAGATCCCTTGCTCAGTTCCTGGAATTGTGCTGATTTCAGATCCAGAACCCACTGACAAAAGGGATGACCCTGAAACACTGTGGGGAGCATGTACTGTACTGATGCCCTCAGTCCTTTTCCAAAGGGCTCTGCAGCTACTGCTCAGGGATAAAGGGAAATATCCAGGCATTTCGAGAGGTATGGGACACAGGATCTGAGCAGACATCTACAGCTTCGTCATGGCCACCTGCACTAGAGGGGGGCCCACACAGACCAGAAGTCCCTGGGCCAGAGCCCCGCCCATCAATGAGCCAGCAGCCTCAGCAGAAGGCAGGGCCTGGCAATCAAAAGGACCAGGGTCCAGCCACGCCTATGAGACCACGCACAATAGGCAGCCTGCCACAACAGAAGGACCAATGCCGCCCAATAGGGACAGCCCTAGAGCATATAGCTCTGGTGTCCAGAGGGGAGTGTGCTGCTGGGCCCCACAGGATATTTCCTACAAAAGGCCACTTC
The DNA here is from genome assembly GCF_949987535.1 of Balaenoptera acutorostrata. NCBI lineage: Eukaryota > Metazoa > Chordata > Mammalia > Artiodactyla > Balaenopteridae > Balaenoptera > Balaenoptera acutorostrata. The sequence continues at coordinate 705,070 of NW_026646471.1, forward strand.
TCCCAGTCAGGAAATGTAACCAACCTACCAGATACATAGAAGTAAAAACAGCAAATTAGGCAAAATGAGGCGACAGAGGAGCATGTTCCAGACGAAGGAAAAAATAAAACCCCAGAAGAACTAAGTGAAGTGGAGATAGGCAACCTACTTGATAAAGAGTTCAAGGTAATGAAAGTAATGACCAAAGAACTTGGGAGAAGACTGGATGAACAGAGTGAGAAGTTAGTTTTCAACAGAGAGTTAGAAAATATAAAGAACCAAACCAAAATGAAGAATTCAATAACTGAGTTGCAAGGAGGAGACTCAAGTAGTGAATGATTAGAGAAGTGAGAAAATGCAGAAACAAAGGAAAAGCAGTCAAGCAAGAAAAGTAATAGCATGAACAGCAGTTCAGCCATAACTCAGAGTCACAGGACCCTTAGTGCCTCCTCAGGGGGCTATACAGAACATCTTGATGTATATCCTCCAGTTGTTCTGTAGGAACTAAGACCCCACCCGGTGGAGGATGGTAACTACATGCTGACCACAAGCCTGTAGACCCCAGACTGACTGGAGCCAGAAGACTGATGATGGAGATTCTCAAAACATCATCCTGTTACCTCATCACCAGTTAGTCAGTAGAATGTCCATGACATGATCACGTACCCTGCGATTGTTACCCCTAATGTGGCTTTTAAACCCTGCCTTGAAAGCCATCAGGGAGTTCAGGTCCTCTGAGCATGACCTGCCTGTTCTCCTTTCTTGGCGCCTACAATAAATGCTCTACTTTCCTTCATCACAACCCGGTGTCAGTAGATTGACTTTACTGTGCATTGGTGAGCTGACACAAGCTTGGTTTGGTAACAAAGTGAGTTAAAACTTCACCTACCCTTATGGTAAATTAATAGATAATGGCTAAATAAATAATGAAGTAGTCGTACAAGGCTATTATTGAGAAATATGGCAGAAAATATGAGGGGAAACAGCTAAGAGAAAGGTAAATGGGTGTAAGGAAGTGTGGGGCAGGAGGTGGCTGCTTTTTGTTACAAGTCTGGTGGTACTAATTGACTTTTTCAACTGCGTCTACATTGGAGAAATGAAAATTGATCAAAAGCAAAATAAACCAGAGAAGCAATGTATGCCTGGAAAATATGAGAATAACAAACAAGCTGAAAAAACTTTCCTAAACTAACTTGACTACCTATCCTCTGCAATTTGTTACTTAGAAGAACACCAACAAACAATAGATAACTTAGAAATAGTAACAAAAATAGAAATAAACATTGATATTCTGTGGCTACCATGCTTGGAAAGCTTCCCCCAATTTTAAACCCTATAAGTATTTCCCATTATTTTCTTCTGGTTAAAGTTTCAATTTTAATGTTTATTTCCTTAATCCTTTTGCAATTTATTTGGTTAATGGCCTGAGGCAGAAATCTAGAAATCTAGATCTACTTCTGGCAGAATCTCACTATCCTAAGGTTGATTTTCCCCTTGTGAATGTTAACACCTTGTTCACTATTTCAAAATGCCTTCATTTTGCTGCTCTGTCACTGACTGTCAATTTTTCAGATTCCTAGATTTAGCCAGTGAGAAACTGCAAACAGAAAACCTTAAAGGCAGTGTTTTGCTTCTGAGCTGGCACCTAAATATGTCTTTTTTAGGATGGAATTAAGAAATAACAATTTTTAAAATGCCAGTATCCTTTTATACTTATCCTTATATGTTGTGTATCAGCTAGCAGCAAACCTTCTCTTTGTCCCATCCTTCACTTGTTGTTCTATAAATCTTACAATTAACATCACTAAATTTATTCTGCATCAAATGATAAACATTATACTTGAAATAAGCTACCAAGTTATGGATTTTGACATTTAGTTTTCTTTTAAATTATTTTATCAAAATAGTACTAGAGTGGGTAGTTATTTGTTGTTACTGATTTTAAAAAAATGTTTTAACATAAAAAAAAATACTTAGATATGCATCCCCTTATATTCCTAGTACATTTTGACCTTGAAATGTATAATAGGTTATGAAAAAAATGCCATCGTCTTAAATCAACATAGTAATATTTAACAACTGCAGATTTACCAAAGCAATAAGGACATTTATGACTATTTTAACCTCTTGCTACTTGTTTTCCTTATTATCTGGTCATTTCTATTAAAATGCTACAATGCAAGATAATTTGCAGAGTTTACACAAATATTATAATGCTGAATAACTGTGTGTGTGCAAGTTAATGGGGGAGGTTAGGGAAGAGATTCTCCCCTCCCCCCAGGGATTTATATGAGGAAATTAGATCTCATAATCCATTAAAATAGAACCTCACATTTTCCTACAGGTACCATATAAGGAAAGCACTTTTAACAGCATGAAGATGTAAAATGTCCTATGCAAATATATACTCTAACTGTAGAGGCTGCTTTTAACATGAGGTCCAAATTCTAGTCTGTATCTGAGAACATGGCTCAGCCACTTAAATAGCAGAGTTGATAAAACACATATTTCAGATAAAGTTGGTAGGTTTGAAGTATTATCTTTATTTATCCTTATAAACGTGTGGAATGTAACCAAACGTGTGGAATGTAACCAAAGGGAACGTGTGGAATGTAACCAAAGGGAAAAAAGAAAGATAAGCTGCATGAGTTTTGAAAAAGATGAGACTTGTATTTTTATATTCATGAGTAAGGACAGGAATTAAAAGGTCCTTAACACAGATTTTAAAAATATGTATGTCAACCTGTAAGGCACTGTTTCTCTTAAGACATCACTGGAGCATCTGAGGATCTTCAAGTGAAGAAAAAGCAGCTCCGTTTTAAAGGGTAGACTTGGAGGTGCAAAGGGGCTTTGATCTTTTTTCTTTTGGTTATAGGAGCACGTTGATTCACAGTTTGAAATATCAGAAGCAATAATTTTCTGGTTATTTCTTTTTTTTTTTTTTTTTTTTTTAAAGGATTTTCTTATTTATTTATTTATTTATTTATTTATTTATTTTTGGCTGTGTTGGGTCTTCGGTTCGTGCGAGGGCTTTCTCCAGTTGCGGCAAGCGGGGGCCACTCTTCATCGCGGTGCGGGGACCGCTCTTCATCGCGGTGCGCGGGCCTTTCTCTATCGCGGCCCCTCCCGTCGCGGGGCACAGGCTCCAGACGCGCAGGCTCAGCAATTGTGGCTCACGGGCCCAGCTGCTCCGTGGCATGTGGGATCTTCCCAGACCAGGGCTCGAACCCGTGTCCCCTGCATTAGCAGGCAGATTCTCAACCACTGCGCCACCAGGGAAGCCCCCTGGTTATTTCTTAATGGGCCTATATTTCAAGTTCTCTAAATAAATGACTACAGAGTACCTGTGTTACCAATATGCAACCAAGCTTTCAGTTGTCACCGAATGCTTGAAATGAAATCAATTTCAAAAGAGTGAGGTCTAAGTTTCAGGTCATAAAAAAAGAACATGGGATAAGACACTCTACTAGATATTGAGTCACCACACCCTAGAATAAAACAAGAAAAAAATACGTTTTATGTAGTCACAAAGTGAGATGATGTGTTTTATGTTTAGTGCAGTGTCTTTATCACGTCCTATTTCTAGTTTTCCATTTTTTTTTCTACTTATGGAAATTATTTTCCAATCTCCTGTTGCCATTTTTATCTCTCCTTGCTCTCTTTCTGATGGTTCTTTCTTGATGGTTAGTAACTCAAAGTCAAGAATCTTCTGGCCTACTTTCTTACAGGGTTTTTAGACCAATTTTGAAAACCAATGTCAAATATTCTCATTTTTTAAAAATTGAATTCAATATCATTAAATCAAAGAATTTTCATCAATTCATGATTTTTTCCCCAGAAGTACTAATGCTTTTATTGCTAAATATGTAAAGACTACAAACAAAACCAAAAAGACTTTATGAATTATTTTATGAGGATATATTTTCATAAGTTTAAAAATAACCCCCAGTCACTTGGGGAAATGTTTTAGTGGGTTAAAGAATACACACTAAGGTTAGGCAACTTTCGGGAAGCAACCTGCATCATTCATGCTAATCTAGGGATTGATGTGCCAATAATACTCTTACTCCTTCAAAAATCAGTATAGATGCAAATTTCCACACCACAGTATTTCCAGAGGGATTACAATGTATTTTCATTGCAAATATGCTAATGTTTCTCCTTAGGAGTCTCTGTGGCCAGGAGCAGGGCGTGTGGTCTTACCTGGGTGGGCTGATATTGCTTGGGGAAGGAGCGGGGAGAAGAGGACCTGGGAAGACCTTGGACCTTTGAAAGAAAATGCTGTTTGAAAAGTAAACAAATGCATACTCTCTGGGGAAAAAGCTGTGTGTGTTGTATATCTACTGCATGTTTAGCTACTGTGTTAAATACAATATCTACTTGACCGCTTTGTCCTCCCACACAAATGAAGAAAACTGAGATCAGAAAGAGAGATGAGCCTGCGGTTGGATTAGGAGTGTTGCTATCTTCCTCCTGGATGCTTCCTGCAGACGCACAACTTCAATGGGGCCAGAATCTACGCAATAGTTTCCCTCCAACTCTGACGCAAAGTTTGCACGGTAAATGCAGCTATAAGTTCCACTGGTCTAAGTCCATAACTATGTTTCCTCTCAGGACAAATGGTGAGCAAACCATGCAAAACAATTCTTCATGCTGCTTTTCGTATAAGTTTACTCACATCTGATGTATGCAACTGTAGTCACAAAGTGAGATGATGTGCTTTATGATATAAAAGTTCCCACAAAGAAAAAGAGGTCAACCTATAAAAGGTCATTCACTAGTCACAAAATTATCTCTTTTTAACCCTTATTGGTACACTACCCACACCCCCAAGTCAACGTGCCATTGTTTCTTAGCTTTAGAAGACTTGCTGCACTCATAGCCTGAGCTGTACTTCTCGAGCCCGTGCCACCTGTCTGGAAGTCAATCAGATCCACCCTTTTGAGAATCTGCAACAATAGCTACAGAGAAAATTCAGACTTGTGTCATTAGTGGCAGGTCCGCACAGTAAACATCATGAAGTGAGAAGAATATCAGGTAATTACATTGTGCCAGGCACTATTCTACTATTCTTCTCATTTTAGAAATGAGGAAATGGAGGTACAGAGTTTCAATAAATTTCCCCAAATCATATAACTTAAAAAAAAGTGGAACCAGGATTTGCTAACCACTCCACTCTAACCTGGTCAGGGACTGGGCCCTGCGCTCACCCCTGCCTGGTTCCCATCCCCCTGAGGCTATTTCCCTTTTCCTTGGATTCTGGAGGCCTCTGAGAAATCCTTTTGGGGTTTTACTTAATTTAAGGTGGTTCTCTGTAAATTGTAACCAAATTTTCCCCTCTAATGACAATCTTCTAAAGAAGATTTCTAATTTGCCTTATGAAATATGTCTATAGATAAAGTCACCTATAACAGTTTCATTTTTCTCTTAGTTTCATTCTACCCAGAAAAATCTTTTCCTTCAATCAGAAAGTGACTACTTTTATTCAACTGTTTTTTTTTCCCTCGAACTTCTACTGTGCTAGAAGCATAGTTTCTCAAAATGTACAACCCTAATAGATTTGAATCATGATATGGTTGAATACACCTGTTATCTTAAATTATTATCCCTTAGCTTTTCTACTACTTTCTCTTCTCTAAAGTACAAAACAGTGGGCAAAACTGTGTGTACTCTCTTGGGTCTTCATCCTCCCCACACCCTGCAAGAACACAGGGATAAGAATCTTTAATAAAAATGTGGCGACTTCACTCCTCTTCTTCTTGCTTATAGAGGACAAAATTTTAGGAGTTCTAACCTCTTTTAAGTTGGAGAACTTAGCTTCTGGAAACACTTTAGCCTAGACTAGGTCCAAATATATTTTAAAATATTGGAGTGGGGAAGATTTTTCAAACCTATACAATAGGAAATTTTCCATTTTTAAAACAAAACTTTGCAAAAGGGCAGAAATTATTTGATGCACTTCCCCCCTTTATAATTACAAACCAAAACTGAAAGGAAACATACCAAATTCTATAAAGCAGAAGGTCCTGAAGTCATTCTATTCAGAATGCATAAAAGCTAAAACATAAAAAAATTCAGTACAGACTACCACCTCAGAATGTTTTTTATAACTGACAAAGGCCAGGAAATCTGCACAGGGTGTCAGAGGGCCCCACACTGTTGAAAATCAGTGGGTTTTATAAAAAGTTGAATAATGTAGCTACAGAAGAAAACCCCTTTGTACAAAGAAAAGTGTTGTATCTAAAAAGCACACCAAGGCCTCAGAGTGGAAGGTGTGAGACAGTTTTCTCCAGTTTCCCCTGGAAGCCTTCCTCTTGCAGGCCTCCAAATGGTGACTCTCCTGGCAGGATTTCAAGTAGTTAACAAAAAAATCCAAATTGGAAAATACAAACTCCAACTTTGCTTTACTTTATCAATATTGTTAATAGAATGATGTAATTGTTTGGGGGTTTTACAAAGATATTCCCTATCACTTCAGTTTTAATACCAGGCTGCAGCCTGCCTGGTATGCCAGCCTAAGCCACACAAACACAGACCAATCAATGTGATCCCTATCAAATTACCAAGGGCATTTTTCACAGAACTAGAACAAAAAATGTTTAAATTTGTATGGAAACACAAAGACTCCAAGTAGCCAAAGCAATCTTAAGAAAAACGGAGCTGGAGGAATCAGACACCCTGACTTCAGACTATACTACAAAGCTACAGTAATCTAAATGGTATGGTACTGGCACAAAACAGACAAGTACATCAATGGGACAGAATAGAGAGCCCAGAAATAAGCCCATGTGCTTATGGTCAATTAATCTATGACAAAGGAGGCAAGAATATACTATGGAGAAAAGACAGTCTCTTCAGTAAGTGGTGCTGAGAAAACTGGACAGCTACATATAAAAGAAGGAAATTACAACATTCTCTTACACCACACAGAAAAATAAACTCAATATCAATTAAAGGCCTAAATGTAATACCAGAAACCATTATACTCCTAGAGGAAAACACAGGCAGACCACTCTTTGACAAACTGCAGCAATATCTTTTTGGATCTGCCTCCTAAAGGAAAGGAAATAAAAGCAAAAATAAACAAGTGGGACCTAAATAAACTTAAAAGCTTTTGCACAGCAAAGGAAATGATAAACAAAACAAAAAGACAGCCTACAGAATGGGATAAAATATTTGCAAATGATACACTGACAAGGGATTAATCTCCAAAATATACAAACAGCTCATACAGCTCAATATCAAAAAAACAAACAACCCAATCAAAAAATGGGCAGAAGTTCTAAATAGATATTTCCCTAAAGATGATATAAAGGTGGCCAAAAGGCACATGAAAAGATACTCCTCATCTCTAATTATTAGAGAAATGCAAATCAAAACTACAATGAGGCACCACCTCACACTGGTCAGGATGGCCATCATCAGAAAATCTACAAACAATAAATGCTGGAGAGGGTGTGGAGAAAAGGGAACCCTCCTACACTCTTGATGGGAATGTAAATTGGTGCAGCCACTATGGAAAAGAGTACGAGGGTTCCTTAAAAAACAAAAAAATAGAGCTACTATATGATCGTGCAATCCCACTCCTGGGCATATATACAGAGAAAACCATAATTTGAAAAGACATATGCACCTCAATATTCATCGCAGCAATGTTTATAATAGTCAGGAGATGGAAGCAACCTAAATGTCCATTGATGGATGAATGGATAAAGAAGATGTGGTACATATATATGATGGACTATTACTCAGCCATAAAAAAGAATGAAATAATGCCATCTGCAGCAACAGGGATGGACCTAGAGATTATCATACTAAGTGACACAAGCCAGACAGGGAAAGACAAATATAATGATATCACTTATATGTGGAATCTAAAAAAAAAATACAAATGAACTTATATTCAAAACAGAAATAGACACACAGACATAGAAAACAAACTTATAGTTGCCAAAGGGGAAAGTGAGGGGGAGAGATAAATTAGGAGTTTGGAATTAACATATACACACTACTATATATAAAATAGATAAATAACAAGGACCTACTATATAGCACAGGGAACTATACTCAATATTTTGTAATAACCTATAAGGTAAAAGAATCTGAAAAAATATATAGGTATGTATAACTGAATCACCTTGCTGTACACCTGAAACTAACACAACACTGTAAATCCTATACTTCAATTTAAAAAGAAAAAGAAACAAAATAAAAGAAAATCTGCTCTTTTTCTATTTCAAAATCATTTTCACCATAAAATATGGTTTGTACCTATGGAATAAAAAAAAAAAAGACGAAGAAATTCTAAGAAAATTTTGAAGTTAGCCATATTTATAAATAAGAACCGCTGAGTGTGAGAAGTCAATTTTATAACTCCCAGTCTCATTATTCTTTAAATTTAGATATGAAGGAATGGCCATTTATTAGACAAATCTGGAATTGCTATATTTTCTGCCTGTGAGCCAATACAGACACTGACTAATTCTGTGGGAAAATAAAAACCATCATATTTGGTCTGATGATACTTTCCCACAATTGAAGAAAGCTATGGATGCTAATTAAAAAGAAAATAAAAGCAGAGTCTGAAATAAACACATTCAGTGGGGATGCAGCTGACAGAACAGGATTCTGGTGAAGCCCACCCTGTAAGACATCCATCTGGCTCACCCAGGAAATCATCTGAAGATGAGAACACGCTTGTCTGATGTGGATTTGGATTTGGGGTGTGTGGTTCAAGACTCATTTGCTCAGTCACCTTACTTTCTGGGAGAACTGAAGAGCTTGGTCAAACTATTTATCTAAAAGTTACATATTTTTGTTCATGTGAAATAGGAACTTAAAGTCCCACTTCTCAGATTAATAGCAAAATTGCATGAATAAACAGACAAATTAGCACATAAAACTATTATGCTATCAAATGGAATATAAAAAAGATCGGATTTGCTTTAAAAGTTTACTAACCATTGTTTCTTTTGAATATTTTTCTTTAATTAGGGAATCATAAAATGACCTGAAAAACACATAATATTCCACTACAGAAAATAATCCTAATTAATTTCTTGATAAGAGTTCACTATCCATTTTAAAATGACTAAAAGTCAAGACTTTTTGTTTTCTAAGTACACAAACATAAAGACAAATGAGTATAAAATTCCCTTCAAAGCATGACGATAACTAGTTTGTGCAGTTTACAGCAGATTTTCACACAAATATGCTTTTCTAGTAAGACCTCTTACTATCCACACTTGAGGAAACTCTGCATATTGTAAAAAGCAAGGTATTCCATCCCTACAACCTGATGGATGGTGGGAGGAGGCTGAGGAAGCCAGGCTTCCAACCACACTTGGCGTGGTTTTCCAGGTTGCCATTCAGGATGGACCATCAGGGCCCGGCCACCACACTGGCCACCTTCTTTCACAGCGACCTTGGTGGAAATACGCAACACCAAATGGCCTCAAAACCATTGGGGAACTTCTATTTTGGTATCGAAAATATCCCCAGGACATTTATAGCCCAACTCAGTGATCACAATTATCTGTAAATGACTCTCAACCCGTTCTAGAAATTAAAGCACATACATCTGCCACCAATTTGTCACTTGGTATCTTGTGAGGTACAAAGTAAAAGTAATCGTCTTCAGTTGTAATAACATCACTGCCCCAATGAAGGGCCAAAAGAGACAGGAGAATGAGGAAGGCCAGCTCTGCTGAGAGGACAAACTGAAATCACGATTGGAGGGATGACAGTTGAGGTTCATGAAATGGAGTCAGGTGGCCACTGAGGACCAGCTCTCAGACAGGTCTCTGTCCTACTGAGAACCTGAACTTTCTATGAACTGCACCAGGTCCAAGGACACCACCAGCTGTATTCAGAATAGCACTTGCCAGCTGCACCCTTAAGGTCTCAAGCTCTCCCCTTGTAACTACGCAACCATTTCAGATCCCACGCGTCCTTAGTTATTAACAAGCACCCTTACTTCTCGCCAGCTCCAATTCTAATTCTTGACAATTTATGTAACCTTGCAGGTTTTCTGCCTTTATAAGCTTCTGCCATTTTGTAGTCCGGTGGAACACAATTCAAATTCTTTTTGAATCTGTGTCTCCCGGGCTGCAGTCCTAACAAACCCCAAATAAAGACCTTTTTATTTCAATCAGGTCTCTGTTCTGAAATTTTGGTGAACAGCAGTGACTTAAATATGCAGACCAGGTAGAATGCTTATATACCATCTTACCCCCAAATGGATTTCAGCTGACTTAATAGTATGACACACTGAACATAATAACCTCTAATAAAGTAAAAATAAAAGAAGGGATGGAAGGCTGAGAAGATATGTGAGTCTGATCTCCCCTCCCTCAGGGCCTTGCTGAGGCAGCTCAAATATCTAGAGATCAAATAAAGAGTGAGAGTGTGTGTGCTTCACTTAAAAATTTTTTGGGAGGTGGGGCTGGGGGTGAGGGGTGGGTAGAAGTATTTTTGCACAAAGAGAGCACAAAGAGGGAGTCCAAAGCCCGAGGCTTTAGGTTCCAAAATTTATGTAGGTGGAGAGAGCATTAGTGGCCCAGCGTGGGGGGTGGGAGTGGGCCTCACCCCTGGGAAGGAGACCTGAGACTCTGGAGCCTGGGCCAAGCCCCCCAGCCTGGCCGAGTGACAGACCTCAGCGCGGCAGGAGGGAGGGCGTCCACTGCTCGTCCCCATGGTCCTGGGAGCAGCATGACCTCAGCGAACAATGTGTGCTTCTTCTGTGGCTACTAGACAGACTGCAGACAGACGCCTGATCTGAGTTTTGAGCCTGGTTTCCTAGGAGTTGGCCCTGGGTCAGAGCAGTGCACTGTGCAGCCCGTGGCTGGTCAGAGGTTGTGCGGGAGCCCCCGGCCAGGGGGCTTCCTGCATCTGCCGATGGATCTGGACACAGCTTGGGGAACGTTCTCGAGTCCTCTCCACACCCTGGTCTGATGGCCCGTGAGTGAGGGCCGCCTCGCCCACCCTGCCCAGCCCCCGGAGGCTCCTTCTCGGCTGCCTGCTTGCTGGGCCACCCCGTGGTCACTCTCTGCATCCCGGAGCTGTGGGTCCTCCTAACTGTCCTCCACCGAGACCTCCACTGCTTTCCACGAGGCCTCCTGCATGGAATTCTCTGTTCCAATAGAGTCGGTCCCCTCAGACGGAGTTGCAACGCTGTGGACAGGATCTCAGGGCTCCGCACAGGAGCGGAAGCCGGAGGAGGGTGCTGGCCTACGTGCCCCAGCGGGGACTCCGTGCCGCTCAGCAAGAGCCCTCTTTCCGGAGGAGGGAGGGCCTCACCCCGTCAGCCAGGGGTGCATTCAGGAAGGGAGCCCCATCCTCTGCACACGCTTGTCTAGAGCAGGACTTCCCAGCACACAGCGGCTGGAGGGCTGGGCCCAGCCGGGGGAGGACAGCCTGCCCGGAGGCCCGAGGGGCATCCACGGCCGTGGCTCAGATGCCACCACCCGCTGTTCTCACCAAAATGTAGCAGATTTTCTTGAATGAATGATTTCCCATTTGCTGGAGGCCCTTAGAACGTGTTTTAGAAATGTTAAGTGATTGTTTTATATCCTTTTCTCCAGTGAAATGGTTGTTAGTCGGGAAGAGAGTTCACTCTGGAAATCAGTCTCCGAAGCTTAAGTGTTTGGGTGAATCCAAAAGAAGGGGATTTTGAAAAACCCGTAGGAGGCAGGTTCCTACACATATAATTAAGTCGGAAAATTTAATTATCCTGAGCTGATCTCTACACACTCACCATGTGTGTATTGTTTATTTCACAGATAACGACACGGATTCAAAAGTTATGGTAAATCCTTGGAGCCACAGTTCCAGCAGTTTGGAGCAGGTGCAGATACACAGATCTGACACCAAAATCTATGCTCTAATAATGCTGCCAGGCGGTCCAATCCCAGATTCAGCAGAGACAGTGAGGAACACAGAATGCACACATAAACACATGCCTGATTCTGAAATCTGACTCTGCTTTCTGCTTCCACCACCCAACATTTTGTAATCTCTGATTATGATAATAATGTGAAAATGACATAGCAATTAACATCTATTAGTCACTTACTAAGTGCTCAGCATCTGGCAAACACTATCTGACTTAATTTTGCATGGGCCACCCCACAATGTCTCTTGGGCCTGTGGATTATTTCGAACTGAAAACAATCAAGGACCAAAAGACTCAGGAGGAAACTCTGACCTTGCCCTTAACTGCCTAAAGAACATAGAGAGAGGGTTTGCTTCTGGAATAGAGCTTTCAGCAGAGGTATCTGCAAGAACATGGGGTGGGGGGGCTCTTGGCAGGGCCTGCACATCAGTCCACTCTGTGCCCGTCATCTCTGCTGGCCCAGCAAACACTGGTTTAGCAAGCGTCTGCTTTTCTGTCTCCTTGTGAATTGCCTTCCTCTCCTCTGAAGTCCTAAACCAGTACCACCACAACATCCTCTTTTGTCTTTAGCTGAAGGTGGTATTTAAGTTTTCCTGAATCTCTCCCATGTATACTTGCTATTAAACTTTTCTGTGATTTTCTCCTATTAATGTGTCTCATGTCAGTTTAATTCTTAGACCAGCCAGAAGAACCTAGAAGGGTAGAGGATAACGTCCTCTTCCCTGACACCTCTCCCTCACCAAGTAGTCACTGCTGTCCCGGGGTTAGGGTTTGGACCCCAAGGCACAGCCATCACACACAACAGGCCAGGGCCACACTGCCTCCTGCAGAGAATTACTACTGACTGCTGTCCAGGTCATGCAGCATTGCTACAGAAATGGCACAGAGACTTAGTTCTTTTAGGAATGTTTCACAGGATCCATAATTCTTACTTTTATTTTTGAATTTCAGAGTTAATTATTTAAATGATAAAGATGACTCTTTTATTAACAACTTTGTCCTTAGCCAGAATTTCTTTCATACAATTAACTGAAATTCCTGCTTGTTATAATTTAAGGTCTTCACCTTGGTTTTCGCTTTGATAGAAACTGGCCAATTCTGTTTACCAATTTGTCTGAAATACAACTATTATGTATGTGATATCTGCTCACAGACATACAGGATCTTGCCTCATAAAGTAATAGCAAAGAACCTCTTTTATCAACATTTTCCCCTCAAGAGTAATCAAATTTCTTTAGCGACTGTGATGGTTAATTTGACGTGTCAGCTTGGTTGGGCTGTGGTAACTGGTCTGGGGTCAAACACCAGTGTAGATGTTGTTGTGAAGGTATTTTTTAGATGTGACTAACGTTTAAATCAGTAGACTTTGAGAAAAGCAGATGACCCTCCATAATGAGGATGGGCCTCATCCAATCTAGTTGAGGGAATTAAGAAAAAAAAGACTGGTTACCCAAATAGGAAGGAATTCTGTCTACAGAATGCTTCCCGACTCAAGATTGTAACATCAACAACATGCAGAATTTCCAGCCTGCTGTGAGCCAATTCCTTAAAATCAATGTTTCTCTCTCTGCAGGTGTGCACACACACACACCCCCCACACACACCCCCACACACACACCACACACACACACACATACACACACCACACACACACACACACACACCCCGCACACACTACACACACCATACACACAGACACACACACACAACACACACAGACACACACACACACCTATGGGCTCTGTTTTCTGGAGAAGCCTGACTAGCACAGAGAGGAAGAAGTGGAGAAGATTGATGTAGAGAAGCAGAGAGATTTCTGAGATAATTTTCTATGCTCACCCATGATTGCAAACCTCCATTCTGGAAGTAAGGGTTATGCAAGGGGAACTCAGGGTGCCGGCCCAGCTGTGGAAACTCAATAGTGTCCTATAACCAAACACTTCACCCTTTTTTTTGAGATAGCTTCCTGCTGTCTTCCTTTCTCTTATATTTCTACAGTGCTAAATCCTATTCTACAGAGAAGATGCTAAGCTAGTCACAATAATTGGATACTTGACAGATTTATATGTCAACCAGAGTTATAAAATAAAAGCCAGAAATTCAATGTATCATCAAAGTGCATATTGAATTAGTTTCTTTCTCTTTTATGCTTGAGAATAAAAATTGAGCTAATGATTGACTCCTTGAACTGAAGCACACTAAGCACTTTCTAAGTCGACTCTGAGAACAAACATTGAAAGAAAACAATTGCTCACCATTTATGAGTCTCTGTCAGTGAGTTCTCCTCTGCTTCTTGGTCAATTTTAGCTGAAAATGCAAGAAAAGAAACCGAGATAAGATAAATGATAAATGGTTATAACCATCTCAAACAAAACAGATCCAAATAATATGAAATATATTTTAATACATTATTAACGCTAAGGTACTCCAGCCAGAAGTTTATTTTAAATCTATGAAGAGCTATGATTGGATAGATTATATTTAAATTTCATTAAGCTAATACTACTTTCTAAGTAATTTCTTTAGATCAGTCATATTAACCTGAGAAAACAAAACACTAGAAAACTTGATATTCACATCAAATTTGTTTTGTCAAGGATTTAAATGTCAATAATTGGTTGAAAATAATTATCTCAAGCAAAGGTACAAAAACCAAGTAAAAAAACCTAAATAAAAATGGTTTGTGACCTTCTTCACCAGTGCTCTCCACACCAGATCACAAGTGAACAGATCCAGAGATTATTTCCATGCAGATGTAAGATAAAATGCTAACGCTTTCTAATAATTCCAAGTGATGAGATGACAGTGCATGCATTTATTTGCTATTAGATTTGTCTAAAACTAAAGAATGGTAGCCGGACACAAACCCAAAGATCAAATTTGGGAAAGAGATGACACCACCCTTTAAAAATTATTTAAAATAACACAGAAACTCCCATCATATAAAATATGTATGACAGTGACCTTCACATTTTTTGACCAGTAAGCATTCTAGGAATTTACGTATTAGTTTACACACATACACATGTATTTTACATGAAAGCTTCAAAAATACTCCTACTTCTCACAATACTAATATGTTTAGCCTATTCCATTAGATCTCAAAATGTAGCCACTAAGTTGATTTCATGCTTCACTAATGATCAGTTTGAAAATCACTGAGCTACTGGACAAAAAGTTTAAAAATCAATGAAAAAACTGTGGAGCTAGTGAAAGAAGTTGTCTTCACATAACCATTCACCTTTGGGTCACACTCACGACATTTGGAGAAATTAGAAGACAAAGAGGAGAAGAGCAAACTGATTCTAAAAATTGGAGATGTGAATGGAAGCAAACCCCTGGTCCCTTGGAACTGTCAGTGTCTCCATCACAACTTAATGAGTCATCAGCTTGGGCTGGTTACTGTGTGTTTGAAGGTCTGCACAACGTCTGCACAGCCACTGTGGAGTGTTGTGTGGTCCCTCTCTGCAGGACTGTGCCAATTTTTTTTTTTAATTTTTATTGGCGTATAGTTGACTTACAATGTTGTGTTAGTTTCTGCTGTACAGCAAAGTGAGTCAGTTATACAGATACGTGTATCCACTCTTTTCTAGATTCTTTTCCCATATAGGTCATTATGCAGTACTGAGTAGAGTTCCCTGTGCTGTACCGTAGGTCCTTATTAGTTATCTATTTTATATATAATAGTGTGTATATGTCAACCCCAATCTCCCAATTTACCTCTCCCTCCCTTACACCCTAGTAACCATAAGTTTGTTTTCTACATCCATGACTGTCTGAATTTAACAGGGATCCTTGGAGCTGGAAGCAGAGATTTTCCCCCCTTTCCCCTTTTGTTCTTTAGAGTGTTTACATAAATCTACAGGTCAATCATTAGTCATATTAAGAAACAGAATAAATGTTCTATGACTTCACTTTGAAAAGTCTCCAACGTTAATATATTTTCTTACAAAACCTGCTCTGGGCTGCTTAGCATGAAAATGGTTTGCTTCCATAAGTAATTCTAGAACCACAGAAAGTTTGTTTAAGGGAAAATAACAAAGCACCACAATGATTACCATTTTCAGGAAGGACATTCTCCCAACTGCCGGTGTGTCTTTTTTTTTCTTTTGTAAAATATAGAGAGAGATTAAGACTGAGAAAGGAAGAAAATTTCTGGACTATTTTAGAACCATCAAATAAATGACATATGAAATTTAAAACACCCTGAATTGAGATTCCAGAGATCTGTGTTCTATTCCTGATTCTGCCACTGAAATTAGCTTTGTAATCTTAGGTAAATAGATTAATCTGTTAACATACATAAAATATTTAACATAGTGCCCCCAAAAGTTAGCAGGGACTAAATAAATGTTCTTTGAAAATGTTGGATCTCAAGCTCTTGAAATTCCTAAAGTGATGTTCAGGTTTCCAAGTAAATATTGAACATGACATATAAGTAAAGTTATTTCCTATAAAACATGCAAACTTCCAATTGCTAATTATTTCATTCTCTGACCTCTTTTTTCAGAAACATAAAAGTTACTTTCAGTTAATTTCTAATGGCACAGAGGGCTTTGTGACTAGTTTTGAAAGCCAGTGTTACTTTTAGCAGCATTTTCCTACATATTTATAATCTTCTATTGATAAAGTTTATTATACCAAAGTATGCAAATTACTACTTCAAGAAGATTGATTTTTCCCTTTCTTTATAGCACACAGATCATTTCTTTTTTGACATTTCAAATGCAGATAGCAGCCTTCTAGTTTGTTCATGACAATTGCTAACTGTAGGAAACCTAAAAAAGCATTTAAAATAGGCAAACAGGGGAGGAGCTTCAAGATGGCAGAAGAGTAAGATGCGGAGATCACCTTCCTCCCCACAAATACATCAGAAATACATCTACATGTGGAACAACTCCTACAGAACACCTACTGAACGCCGGCAGAAGACCACAGACCTCCCAAAAGGCAGGAAACTCCCCACGTACCTGGGTAGGGCAAAAGAAAAAAGGAAAAACAGAGACAAAAGAATAGGGATGGGACCCGCATCAGTGGGAGGGAGCTGTGAAGGAGGAAAGGTTTCCACACACTAGGAAGCCCCTTCGCGGGCAGAGACTGTGGGTGGCGGAGGGGGGAAGCTTCGGAGCCACGGAGGAGAGTGCAGCTACAGGGGTGCGGAGGGCAAAGCGGATAGATTCCTGCACAGAGGATCAGTGCCGACCAGCACTCACCAGCCTGAGAGGCTTGTCTGCTCACCAGCTGGGGCGGGCGGGGGCTGGGAGCTGAGGCTCGGGCTTCGGAGGTCATACCCCAGGGAGAGGACTGGGGTTGGTGGTGTGAACACAGCCTGAAGGTGGCTAGTGCGCCACAGCTGGCTGGGAGGGAGTCCGGGAAAAAGTCTGGAGCTGCCGAAGAGGCAAGAGACTTTTTCTTGCCTCTTTGTTTCCTGCTGCATGAGGAGAGGGGATTCAGAGTGCTGCTTAAAGGACCTCCAGAGACGGGCGCGAGTGGCAGCTATCAGCATGAACCCCAGAGACGGGCATGAGACGCTAAGGCTGTTGCTGCCGCCACCAAGAAGCCTGTGTGCAAGCACAGGTCACTCTCCACACCGCCCTTCCCAGGAGCCAGTGCAGCCCGCCACTGCCAGGGTCCCGTGATCCGGGGACAACTTCCCCGGGAGAACGCATGGCACTCCTCAGGCTGGTGCAACGTCATGCTGGTCTCTGCCACCGCAGGCTTGCCCCGCATCCGTACGCCTCCCTCCCCCTGGCCTGAGTGAGCCAGAGCCCCCGAATCAGCTGCTCCTCTAACCCCGTCCTGTCTGAGCGAAGAACAGACGCCCTCAGGCGACCTACACGCAGAGGCAGGGCCAAATCCAAAGCTGAATCCGGGAGCTGTGCGAACAAAGAAGAGAAAGGGAAATCTCTCCCAGCAGGCTCAGGAGCAGCGGATTAAATCTCCATCATCAACTTGATGTACCTGCATCTGTGGAATATCTGAATAGACAATGAATCATCCCATATTGAGGAGGTGGACTTTAGGAGCAACTATATATATATATATATATATATATATATATATATATATATATATATATATATATATATATATATATATTTTCCCTTTTACTTTTTTTGTGAGTGTGTATGTGTATGCTTCTGTGTGTGACTTTGTCTGTATAGCTTTGCTTTTACCATTTGTCCTAGGGTTCTGTCTATCTTTTTTTTTTTTTTTTTAGCATAGTTTTTAGCACTTGTTATCATTGGTGGATTTGTTTTTTGGTTTGGTTGCTCTCTTCTTTCTTTCTTTCCTTTTTTTTTTTTTTTACTTACTTAACAAATTTTTCTTAATAATTATTTTTTTTTAGTATCTTTATTTTATTTTATTTTTTCCTTTTCTTTCTTGCTCTCTTGCTCTCTCTCTTTCTCTCTTTCTTTCTTTCTTATTTTTTTCTCTCTTTTATTCTGAGTCGTGTGGATGGCAGGCTCTTGGTGTTCCAGCCAGGGGTCAGGGCTGTGCCTCAGAGGTGGGAGAGCCAGTTCAGGACATTGGTCCACAAGAGACCTCCCAGGTCCACATAATATCAAACGGGGTAAATCTCCCAGAGATCTCCATCTCAACGCCAAGACGCAGCTCCACTCACCGACCAGCAAGCTCCAGTGCTGGACACCCTATGCCAAACAACTAGCAAGACAGGAACACAACCCCACCTATTAGCAGAGAGGCTGCCTAAAATCATAATAAGGCCACAGACACCCCAAAACACATCACCAGGCGTTGACCTGTCCACCAGAAAGTCAAGATCCAGGTTCATCCACCAGAACACAGGCACTAGTCCCCTCCAGCAGGAAGCCTACACAACCCACTGAACCAACCTTAGCCACTGGGGGCAGACACAGAAAACAACAGGAACTACGAACATGCAGCCTGCAATAAGGAGACCCCAAACAGAGTAAGTTAAGCAAAATGAGAAGACAGAGAAACACACAGCAGATGAAGGGGCAAGGTAAAAACCCACCAGACCTAGCAAGTGAAGAGGAAATAGGCAGTCTGCCTGAAAAAGAATTCAGAATAATGATGGTAAAGATGATCCAAAATATTGGAAATAGAAAGGAGAAATTACAAGTAATGTTTAACAAGGACCTACAAGAACTACAGAGCAAACAAACAGTGATGAACAACACAAAAACATGAAATTAAAAATTCTCTAGAAGAGATCAATAGCAGAATAACTGAGGCAGAAAAACGGATAAGTGACCTGGAAGATAAAATAGTGGAAATGACTACTGCAGAGCAGAATAAAGGGGAAAAAAAAATGAAAAGAATAGTGGAGAGCCTCAGAGACCTATGAGACAACATTAAACGCACTAACATTCAAATTATAGGGGTCCCAGAAGAAAAGAAAATGAAAGGGACTGAGAAAATATTTGAAGAGATTATAGTTGAAAACTTCCCTAATATGGGAAAGGAAATAGTTAAACTGTCCAGGAAGCACAGAGAGTCCCATACAGGATAAATCCAAGGAGAAACACGCCAAGACACATATTAATCAAACTATCAAAAATTAAATACAAAGAAAAAATATTAAAAGAACCAAGGGAAAAACAACAAATAACATACAAGGGAATCCCCATAAGGTTAACAGCTGACCTTTCAGCAGAAACTCTCCAAGCCAGAAGGCAGTGGCAGGACATATTTAAAGTGATGAAGGGGAAAAAACTACAACCAAGATTACTCTACCCAGCAAGGATCTCATTCAGATTTGACGGACTAATTAAAAACTTTACAGACAAGCAAAAGCTAAGAGAATTCAGCACCACCAAACCAGCTTTGCAACAAATGCTAAAGGAACTTCTCTAGGCAGGAAACACAAGACAAGGAAAGACCTGCAATAACAAACCCAAAACAATTAAGAAAATGGTAATAGGAACATACATATTGATAATTACCTTAAATGTAAATGGATTAAATGCTCCAACCAAAAGACATAGACTAGCCGAATGGATACAAAAAGAAGACCCGCATATATGTGGTCTACAAGAGACCCACTTCAGACCTAGGGACACATACAGACTGGAAGTGAGGGGATGGAAAAAGATATTCCATGCAAATGGAAATCAAAAGAAAGCTGGAGTACCAATTTTCATATCAGACAAAACGGACTTTAAAACAAAGACTATTACAAGAGACAAAGAAGGAAACTACACTATGATCAAGGGATCAACCCAAGAAGAAGATATAAGAATTGTAAATATTTATGCACCCAACATATGAGCACCTCAATACATGAGGCAAATGCTAACAGCCATAAAAGGGGAAATCGACAGTAACACAATCATAATAGGGGACTTTAATACCCCACTTTCACCAATGGACAGATCATCCAAAATGAAAATAAATAAGGAAACACAAGCTTTAAATGATGCATTAAACAAGATGGACTTAATTGATATTTATAGGACATTCCATCCAAAAACAACAGAATACACTTCCTTCTCAAGTGCTCATGGAACATTCTCCAGGATAGATCATATCTTGGGTCACAAATCAAGCCTTGGTAAATTTAAGAAAATTGAAATCATATCAAGTATCTTTTCTGACCACAGCGCTATGAGACTAGACATCAATTACAGGAAAAAAATCTGTAAAAAATACAAACACATGGAGGCTAAACAATACACTACTTAATAACCAAGAGATCACTGAAGAAATCAAAGAGGAAATCAAAAAATACCTAGACACAAATGACAATGAAAACACAACAACCCAAAACCTAAGGGATGCAGCAAAAGCAGTTCTAAGAGGGAAGTTTATAGCAATACAATCATACCTTAGGAAACAAGAAACATCTCAAATAAACAATCTAACCTTATACCTAAAGCAATTAGAGAAAGAAAAACAAAAACAAAAAACCCAAAGTTAGCAGAAGGAAAGAAATCATAAAGATCAGATTAGAAATAAATGAAAAAGAAAGGAAGGAAAGTATACCAAGATCAATAAAACTAAAAGCTGGTTCTTTGAGAAGATAAACAAAATTGATAAACCATTAGCCAGACTCAACAAGAAAAAAGGGGAGAAGATTCAAATCAATAGAATTAGGAATGAAAAAGGAGAAGTAACAACTGACACTGCAGAAATACAAAGGATCATGAGAGATTACTACAAGCAACTATATGCCAATAAAATGGACCACCTGGAAGAAAGGGACAAATTCGTAGAAAAGCACAACCTTCTGAGACTACACCAGGAAGAAATAGAAAATATTAACAGACCAATCACAAGCACTGACATTGAAACTGTGATGAAAAAATCTTCCAACAAACAAAAGCCCGGGACCAGATGGCTCCACAGGCGAATTCTATCAAACATTTAGAGAAGAGCTAACACTTATCCTTCTCAAACTCTTCCAAAATATAGCAGAGGGAGGAACATTCACAAACTCATACTATGAGGCCACCATCACCCTGATACCAAAACAAGACAAAGATGTCACAAAGAAAAAAAACTACAGGCCAATATCACTAATGGACATAGATGCAAAAATCCTCAACAAAGTACTGGCAAACAGAATCCAACAGCACATGAAAAGGATCATACACCATGATCCAGTGGGGTTTATCACAGGAATGCAAGGATTCTTCAGTATACGCAAATCAATCAATGTCATACACCATATGAACAAAATGAAGGAGAAAAACCATATGAGCATCTCAATAGCTGCAGAGAAAGCTTTTGACAAAATTCAACACCAATTTATGATAAAAACCCTCCGTAAAGTAGTCATAGAGGGAACTTACCCCAACATAAGAAAGGCCATATGACAAACCCACAGCCTACATCGTCCTCAATGGTGAAAAACTGAAACCATTTCCACTAAGATCAGGATGTAGACAAGGTTGCCCACTCTCTCCCTATTATTCAACATAGTTTTGGAAGTTTTAGCCACAGCAATCAGAGAAGAAAAAGAAATAAAAGGAATCCAAATGCTACCAGAAAACTACTAGAGCTAATCAATGAATTTGGTAAAGTAGCAGGATACAAAATTAATGCACAGAAATCTCTTGCATTCCTATACACTAATAATGAAAAATCTGGAAGTGAAATTAAGAAAATACTCTCATTTACCATTACAACAAAAAGTATATAATATCTAGGAATAAACCTACCTAAGGAGACAAAAGACCTGTATGCAGAAAATTATAAGACACTGATGAAAGAAATTAAAGGTGATACAAATAGATGGAGAGATATACCATGTTCTTGGATTGGAAGCATCAACATTGTGAAAATGACTATATTACCCAAAGCAATATACAGACTCAATGCAATCCCTATCAAACTACCACTGGCATTTTTCACAGAACTAGAACAGAAAATCTCACAATTTGTATGGAAACACAAAAGACCCTGAAAGCCAAAGCAATCTTGAGAAAGAAAAACGAACCTGGAGGAATCAGGCTCCCTGACTTCAGACTACACTACAAAGCTACAGTAATCAAGACAGTATGGTACTGCCACAAAAGCAGAAACATAGATCAATGGAGCAGGATAGAAAGCCCAGAGATAACCCCACACACATATGGTCACCTTATCTTTGATAAAGGAAGCAAGAATATACAATGGAGAAAAGACAGTCTCTTCAATAAGTGGTGCTGGGAAAACTGGACAGCTACATGTAAAAGAATTAAATTAGAACATTCCCTAACACCATACACAAAAATAAACTCAAAATGGATTAAAGACCTAAATGTAAGGCCAGACACTATTAAACTCTTAGAGGAAAACATAGGCAGAACACTCCATGACATAAATCACAGCAAGAACCTTTTTGACCCATCTGCTAGAGAAATGGAAATAAAAACAAAAATGAACAAATGGGACCTAATGAAACTTAAAAGCTCTTGCACAGCAAAGGAAATCATAAACAAGATGAAAAGACAACCCTCAGAATGGGAGTAAGTATTTGCAAATGAAGCAACTGGCAAAGGGTTAATCTCCAAAATTTACAACCAGCTCATGCAGCTCCATATCAAAAAAACAAACAACCCAATCTAAAAGTGGGCAGAAGACCTAAATAGACATTTCTCCAAAGAAGACATACAGATTGCCAACAAACACATGAAAGGATGCTCAACATCACTAATCATTAGAGAAATGCAAATCAAAACTACAATGAGATATCATCTCACACTGGGTAGAATAGCCATCATCAGAAAATCTACAAACAATAAATGCTGGAGAGGGCATGGAGAAAATGGAACCCTCTTGCAGTGTTGGTGGGAATGTAAATTGATACAGCCACTATGGAGAACAGTATGGAGGTTCCTTGAAAAACTAAAAATAGAACTACCATACGACCCAGCAATCCCACTACTGGGAATATATTCTGAGAAAACCATAATTCAAGAAGAGTCATGTACCAGAATTTTCACTGCAGCTCTATTTACAATTGCCAGGACATGGAAGCAAGCTAAGTGTCCATCAACAGATGAATGGATAAAGAAGATATGACACATATATACAATGGAATATTACCCAGCCATAAAACGAAACAAAATAGAGTTATTTGTAGTGAGGTTGATGGACCTAGATTCTGTCATACAGAGTGAAGTAAGTCAGAAACAGAAAAACAAATACCATATGGTAACACATATATATAGAATCTAAGAAAAAAATGTGGTCCTGAGGAACCGAGGGACAAGACGGGAATAAAGACGCAGACCTACTAGAGAATGGACTTGAGGATATGGGGAGGGGGTAGTGTAAGCTGGGACAAAATGAGAGAGTGGTATGGACATATATACACTACCAAATGTAAAATAGATAGCTAGTGGGAAGAAGCCGCATAGATCAGGGAGATCAGCTCGGTGATTTGTGACCACTTAGAGGGGTGGGATATGCAGGGTGGGAGGGAGGGAGATGCAAGAGGGAAGAGATATGGGGATATATGTATATGCATAACTGATTCACTTTGTTATAAAGCAGAAACTAACACAGCACTGTAAAGTAATTATACTCCAATGAAGACGTTAAAAAAAAGACAACTAAAAAAAAAATTCATGTTGTATATAAGTCAAATCACTGTGCTCTACACCTTAAACTTACACAGTGCTGTATGTTAATTATATCTCAAAAAAACTGGAAAATAAATAGAGCAACAGGGACAGGCGTGGTTGGTAGTGACCCTCACTTGTCAGCCCATCACCAGAAGCTCCCAGGAATCCTTGCCCGCCTTCCACAGAGGCATCCATGTGGCTCCCTGTCCTCAGGTCTCTGGGAACTACCGCATCTCCCACACCTTGAGTTAAAGAGCCACCTCCTTGGCAAGGTGCTCTTACCACTCTGCCTCTCACTTTCAGATCCCACCAGGGTCAGTGTCTGGGGCTAGAACATGAGATTTAGAGTCAGGCAGACCTGGGTATGACTACTAGATTAGCCATTAAACTGTGTGAGATGTTAATAACTTTGATAATCACTTTGATATAGCAAATTTTCTTTATCACTAAAACAAAGTAGTGATTTCTTTTTCATTGAATTGCTTGATTAAATGATGTATAAACCACCTGCTGCATAGTCATAATCTTTTTTGTCTTTTCTCTCCTCTGCACATCACCATGACTCTAATAAAGGGCTGGGATATGTTGTTTTCAAAATTCAAAAAGTCCAGGATGCCAAGAAGGAAGAATATAATGAAGACAAGACGGGAAATATAATGGAAAATAGTTGGCCACAGAGCCGTGTACAGTGTGGACAGAGACAGGTGTGAGAACAAGCAAAGCAGAGGAGGCTGAACTGCAATCATTTTAAACCAATGGACAGAGATGGCCTCTCTGGACATGATTAAGAAAAACCAAACTTACCATCCTGCTGTAACAACCAGAAAACTGGGTAAAATCTATGAAACTGGATAGCAAGCAGCACAGGACCCTGACCTCTGAAAGAAGGTCAGCAAATGAGCTGAGCACCACAGTTTTCCTGGATTTCCATGTGGAGGTAAGTTCCAGGTTGTGGGTCCTGGGAAGAACCCAATAAGCCAACCAGTCTTGCTGAGCTGAAGAAACAGAGAGGAATTTTGGGGTCTGAAGTGGATGAAAGTGAAGGCAGAATCCCAGAGAGGAAGAAGCCTTGCAGAAGGGAATGGCCAGAAATCTGCATTGAGGTCTCTTTTAGTTTCTGCTGAGTATTAGGGCACAGAAACAGAATGAAACTCTAAGTCAAAGCAAGGAACCAAGAAGCTATCAATTGAACAATTCTCAGAGCTCATGCAGGGCCAAGAGATGCCTGAAGTCCGAAGAGGTAGGGTGGAAAGCAGTTGTTGAACACCTGGGACAGGGTAGTTACTGGAGATGTACAGGGGTGGTACTTTATGAGCAGGACTCAACTGGCACTGGTGTGAAGGGTACTCTAGACTCACTCCAGCAAAGCTTAAAAACAAGTCTTAAAGGATCAAACTGAGCCACAAGTAATGCAAACTCTCTACTCAAACAAAGCCAAGTATTTTTTAGAATAATACACAAAATCCATGCATTCAATGATGTAACAATCAGAGTGCCTGGCATTTAATAAAATATTACTAGACCAACCAAGCAACAGGAAAATGTAATCAATTACCAGAGGATAAATGAGTCAATAGAAACAGACCCAGGAATGACAAGAGATAAACAAGTAAATAAAACTAAAGCAGCTATTATGACTATGCTCAAATATTAATTATACATTAATAAATACTGAAGAAAAGCATGAACACAGGAGAAAAATGGATGTCTTCGTCTGCTCAGTCTGCTGTAACAAAATACTGAAGACTGTATGGTTTAAGCAACAAACATTCATTTGTCACAGTTATGAAATGTCAGCATGGTAGGGTTCTGGAGAGCCTTCGTACTGGTTTGCAGACTGCCAACTTTTTGTTGTTGTCCTCACATGGTAAAGAACAGAGAAAGAGGCGAGCTCTCTCATGTTTCTTCCTGTAAGGGCACTAATCCCATTTATGAGGGCTCCACCCTCATGACCTTATCACCCCTCAAAGCCCATCTCCTAATACCAACATTGTGGGTGAGGGTTTCAACATATGAATTTTGGGGGCCACAAACCTGCAGTATATAACAATGAAATATAAAAAAAAGAACCAAGTGGAACTTGTAGAGATGAAAAATGCAGTATCTGAAATGAAAAATTCTCTTAAATTGAAAATGAAAATTCACTTAAAAATGCAAATAACATGAGATTAGAAATTTCAGAAGCAAAGAACAATGAACTTGAAGAAACAACAGGATCTATTCCAACTGAAGCATATAGAAGAAAAGACTAAAAAAACCTCAGGGCAACAGCAAACAGTCCAGCATATGTGTAACTGGAGTACTAGAAGAAAAGGAGAGAGCTAGGGCAGAAAAATAACTGAAGAAATAATGGCCAAACGTTCTCCAAGTCTGATAAAAACTATACATTCCCAGATCCAAGAGGTCAATTAACTCCTAGCAAGATAAATACACATGTATACGCATACACCAATGCACATTATAATCAAAGTCCTAAAACTCAGTAATAAAGACAACTTTTAAAAAACAGCCAGAGATAGGAGAAAACACACTTTGTGACAAGAAACACAAATAAAAATTACCGAAGACTTTGTGGCAGACAGAATAACGGTCTTCTGAGTATGCTTGCATCCTAATCCTCAGAATCTATGAATGTTATGTTACATGACACAGGGGAATTAAGGTTGCAGATGGAATTAATGTTGCTAACCAGTCGATATTGTGATGAGAAGGTCACTCTGTATTATCTAGGAGGGTCTGAAGTAGTCAGAGGGTCCTTAAAAGTGAGAGATGGAGGCAAGCAAGTCAGTGTCAAAGTAACCACCAGAAAAGCTCTATCAGCCACTGCTGACTTTGAAGATGCAAGAAGGTCTCATGTCAACCATACAAATCTATGGGATGCAGCAGAAACAGTTCTTAGACGGAAGTTCATAGCAATATAGGCCTTCCTCAGAAAACAAGAAAAATGTCAAATAGACAATCTAACCTACCACCTACGAGTATTAGAAAAAGAATGGACAAAACCTAAAGTCAGCAGAAGGAACTAACAAAGATCAGAGAGGAAATAAATAGACATTAAAAAAGAACAATAGAAAAAAATGAATAAAACCAAGAGCTGATTCTTTGTAAGGGTAAACAAAATTGACAAACCTCTGGCCAGACTCACCAAAAAGAAAAGATAACCCAAGTAAACAAAATAATAAATGAAAATGGAGAAATATCAACCAATACTGCAGAAATACAAAAAAACCTTAAGAGAATACCATAAACAATTATATGCCAACAAATTTGCCAACCTAGAAGAAATGGACAACTTTCTAGAAACATACAGCCCACCAAAACTGAATCAAGAAGAAATAGATAATCTGAACAGACCGATCACTAGACGTGAAATAGAATCTGTAATTTAAAAAAAACAAACAGAAGAACACTCCCTACAAACAAAAGTCCAGGACCAGATGGCTTCACAGGCGAATTCTACCAAACATACAAAGCAGAACATAAGAGGGAATTCCCTGGCGGTACAGTGGTTAGGACTTCGTGCTTCCACTGCCGAGGGCCTGGGGTTCAATCCCTAGTTGGGGAACTAAGATCCCACAAGCCACGTGGTGGCCTAAATAAATAAATAAAAATTAAAAAACAAGAACAAAGAAGAACATAAAAATGTGGTCAGGATTCATCCTCATGGTGGCTCCTAACTGTCTAGGATATAAGGAAGGAAAGCTGAGGCTTAATCATAAAAAAATATGCAGTTAGTAGTTTATTATCTAACATGGAGGGCAAGTAGGAAATATTTTTAAAATATAGTTCAGATATTTGACATATTTTAAAATATATTACCTATAATGTAAATATCACTAAATTATAATAAGCACTCATGTACTTTAATAATCATGATAATGAACATAATTCAAGCTTTTCCAGAAGACTTCAGGTTGTTATGAGGTTCACTGGTGATTGTACTATAACAGAATGATAGTAACAAGGAAAAATGAGACCTGTTAGGAGAGGATTAGCATCATAAAAGCAAGCAATGATTTTTAGCTAGGATATGGCGAATACAATGGGATTAGAGGGAAGCTGACATGTTTTGGGAAATCTGCAGGATTTAGAAAGGATTAGATGAGAGACACAAAGGGAGGAGTATATAGGAAAAGGAGATGTCAAGAATAAGGCAATACTGATTTTGACCCAGCAGGTCAACATTTAGGAATGTATTGCACAAGTATGCACCATGTGAAATGTACACATTCATCTCTGTAATTTTTTTCCTTTAAAAGCAATGTTGTGGAAAGAAGGTTTATAAGTAAAGAAATGAGCAAAAATGTTTTGGTACATTTTCACAATGTAATACTATGAAGTCATTAAGAAGAATGTACTGATACAAAGTTATCTCAAAGGTATTTTAATTGAAAAAAAAATCCCAAATAAGCTTCTCTTTTCAACCATACTAAGGATTCAATATCAAAAAATTTCATAACAAAGCACACAAAGATGCTGGATTAAAACAAAACTTAATGCATGGCCGAGTTAGCTAGGAATTAAAGAACATTCTTTGAGGCCATAAAAAACGAACAGGAGCAAGACTGCAAAGTCTTGGGGATACGACTAACCCAGCAACCCAGAGCTGTGGTCTGAAAGGCCATCTAGGAAAATTTCGAACAGTCCTAGAATCCTCCGTGGTGTCCAAAGAGACCCTCCCTCAGTGAAGAGGGGATGGAAGAGCATGACCCCACTACAGCAGACGTGGAGGAGTGTGACGGACTGGCCCGTGGCTCTGGCAGGGGAACCCCTCACATGGAAGCCATAATCGCAGATAGGCAATCGTCCTGCACTGGGCCTCGGTCCCCAAAGGAGGGAAACCATTTGTGTTAAAATCGGCCTCGGTTGGTAGTGCGCCTGATGATTCACCAAAACTGACACAAAGAGAAATAGAAAAACATAAAAGCGCCTGAGAGAAAACTTAGATTAGAAACGAAGACACAAAAATTGAACCGAAGCAGAGTTGCCAAAGCAACAAGGGGAGGGAAGAGTCAGAGGCACCCAGACTCTGGAAAGGCATTTACTTTCAGCCCAGAATTCTATAATGATCAAACCTCTCTCTCAAAAACAAGTGGGATGTATATTTATTTCCACAGACAAAAACAGAGCGTTTACAATCCAGTGTCTCATTAAAGTAACTTTTAAAGCATGTACTTCAGAAAAAAGGAAAAAATATCACCTTAGAAGGAAGGCATAGTATGAAGGTCTGAGCAAAGAGGATGGTATTGGTTATAAAAACACAAGATGATACTAAAACACTGGAAAAGAATGGCATAAAGTACAAATGGGTGAGTTTAAGCATTCTAAGGACTTGTATTATTATTATTTTTGTATAAAGTATTTTTTTATATTTATTTTTTGGCTGCGTTGGGTCTTTGTTGCTGTGCGTGGGCTTTCTCTAGTTGTGGCGAGCAGGGGCTACTCTTTGTTGCGGTGCGTGGGCTTCTCATTGTGGTGGCTTCTCTTGTTGGGAGCACAGGCTCTAGGCACACAGGCTCAGTAGTTGTGGCACGTGGACTCAGTAGTTGTGGCTCACAGGCTCTAGAGCACAGGCTCAGTAGTTGTGGTGCACGGGCTTAGTTGCTCTGCGGGATCTTTCTGGACCAGGGATTGAACCAGTGTCCCCTGCCTTGGCAGGCGGATTCTTTTTTTTTCTTTTTTTTTTTTTAAATTAATTAATTAATTAATTTATGGCTGTGTTGTGTCTTCGTTTCTGTGTGAGGGCTTTCTCTAGTTGCGGCGAGGGGGGGCCACTCTTCATTGCAGTGCGCGGACCTCTCACTGTCGTGGCCTCTCTTGTTGTGGAGCACAGGCTCCAGACGCGCAGGCTCAGCAGTTGTGGCTCAAGGGCCCAGTTGCTCCACGGCATGTGGGATCCCCCCAGACCAGGGTTCGAACCCGTGTCCCCTGCATTGACAGGTGGATTCTTAACCACTGCGCCACCAGGGAAGCCCAAGCAGGCGGATTCTTAACCACTGAGCCACCAGGGAAGTCCCAGGACTTGTATTATTTTATTTATTTATTTATTTTTGGCTGTGTTGGGTCTTCGGTTCGTGCGAGGGCTTTCTCCAGTTGCGGCAAGCGGGGGCCACTCTTCATCGCGGTGCGGGGACCGCCCTTCATCGCGGTGCGCGGGCCTTTCTCTATCGCGGCCCCTCCCGTCGCGGGGCACAGGCTCCAGACGCGCAGGCTCAGCAGTTGTGGCTCAAGGGCCCAGTTGCTCCACGGCATGTGGGATCCCCCCAGACCAGGGTTCGAACCCGTGTCCCCTGCATTGACAGGTGGATTCTTAACCACTGCGCCACCAGGGAAGCCCAAGCAGGCGGATTCTTAACCACTGAGCCACCAGGGAAGTCCCAGGACTTGTATTATTTTAAACTTTAGATTTTGTTAAAGAATTATGGTAAAATATCAAAGGTATATATTAAAAGAATAAAGGTTCAGAATATAAGTTGCAAAGTAGTAGAGAGGAAATATTGAATGAGAAGAAAACCTTCAATCAATCTGTGGTAACTTGTTTACAAAGATGGCCAAAATAATTTTTTCCATTCCTCTAATCACACCCCTTTGCAATAGGGCATTTCCACACTTCCTACCCACTAAAGGTACCAGCCAGTGCAATACAGCTAGAAAAAAAGAAGCTAAAAAAAAAAAAAAGTCATTATTTGCAGTGATGTCTACAGAGAAGAAAATTTTTAATACACAAGTTACTATATTAATAAGAGTTCAGTAAGTTTCTAGCATGTAACAACTTTATACAATAGTTATTTGATTTTGTGTCTTCACATAAGTAGTAGTAACAATAAATGTGATTCACAAAATGTATTATAGTAAAAATAAGGTCTTTAGGAATATAACTATAAAAACTACATGAAGACCTTATAGAAAATTGTAAAACATTTTATACAGACTTTAAAGGAGGCATAAACGGCAGTCTTTATCATATTCATAGATAGAAAGCCTCAATATTGTAAGATGTCAGTTCTCCCCAAGCTGATCTATAGACTCTATGTAATTGTGTAAAAATCCTAGTAGATTTTTTGGGGTGCAACTTGCCTCAGACATTTTAAACTGCCTAATGGACCATTCAAAGTCTGGCAAATGGATTTCATACAATGCACTTTATCTCACGGATATAAATTCATTTTAGTCATGGTCTGTATGTTTTCACACTGGACTGAAGTCTTCCCTAGCAGACAGGCTACTGCCTCTTCCTGTGGCCAAAGTCCTTTTGGAAAAGATTATCCCTACCTGGGAAACTCCCCTCAAATGTCAGAGTGATGGAGGAATCCATTTTACTGATGAGGTGCTTTGATAAGTCTGTGCTGTTTGGCCGGTTTTACAGCTTTCACTGCACTTACCACCTCAGTCCTCTGGTTTAGTCCAATGCACTAAAGACATTATCAAGACTCAATTGGCAAAATTTCTAGAGGCCCTCCAAATACCTTGGCCAAAAGCACTGCTGCTAGTCCCTCTAAATCTCAGATCCACCCCCTCTGGAATTCATAAACTCATACTTTGAGGTAGTCAGAGGATGCCGAATGCACTTGGTTCCTGCTTATTTTGACCCACAACCGATAAAAGGGGAGATAGTCCAATATTGCAAAGGCCTGATTGCTTCTATTAAAAACAACCATGTTTTGGTACAGCAACTTTTTCACAGTGTGTCCTCAGGAGACAAAGACCTTGAGCATCACCTTGCAACCTGGAGATTTCATCTATAGGAAACAATTCCTCCAGAAGGACTCTCCTCAACTTCGATGAAAAGGTCCCTATCAAGTACTGCTAACCAAACCTAGGAAGAGACTCTTGGATTCACGTGACACAACTAAAGAAAACCCCGAATCCTGAATGGACCTGCACATCATACTGTGACCTGAAAGTAAAGATTTCCCAGAATTGGAGCAAATGACATCTGATGAGAGTTTTGCCAAGATCCAGACCAAGTCTGTTGGAAGTTTGTTTCCAAACCTTTGATGATGATGTAACGCCACCAAATGATCTCCAATGTCCTTGGTTTCGATAACATGAGCTTTAGATAAAAAGTGACTGAGAGTTCTCCATCCTTTCTTGTTACTATATGTGACCTCAGTTGGTTTCCAGTCTGTGCACTTTCCCTGCAACATGGGACACTACACTCAGGAAAGGCCCTTACTGACATTGAGGAGCAGAAAGCCACTGAAACTGGAAAACATGACTCCTGATCAGCGATGTTTTCAGAGGAAGATCTTGATCAAAAGGGGGGAATGTAATAAACAGAAACCACAATTAAATAGATTTGGAAAACCAGAAGGAGGAGTTCTCATGCCCTGTGACAATAGCAGAGCCCAACAGAAAGAAGAAAGACTCCACTTCATTCCTGGCAAAGACTCAGCCAATGAAAAGCCATGGAGTCATTATCTTCTGTAGCCCTTTCCACTTCCTTTTCTCCTTTTTAGCAGTGTTCTCCTTCCCCAGTGGCTGTCAATGGAATGAACAGCCAGAGTGATGTGAAATCCAAGATGGCCACTAGATTCTTCCCAGCTCCTTGGCAAACCCCATTTTTCAGTTTTTGCATTTCTTTCTCCACCATAAGGCATTTAAGATAGTACAGATTATGAAGTGACATTGGTGGGAAGACTTCCACAAAACTGCAAAAACAGTCTACCAGCAATGTCTATCTGACCTTCCAGTGCCATAGCCTTGGAAAAGCATTTTGTCCCCAGAGGCCTCAGACCTCCTCCTTCTGGACCCTTTGAACACCTACAGCTAGACGTCATTCAACTGCCATTTAACAAGAGTTATCAACATGTCCTTGTTCTTGTTCTTGTATGTATGTTTTCTGGATGGGTTGATTCCCTCACAGTGGCAAATAAACTGTTAGAGAATGTTCCCCACTTGGGTTACACCTTCCATGATCTCCAGTGATTGGTACACCCACTTCCATGGGCAAATTATACAAACCTTAATGAAAACCTTGTAAACTTCTTGGAATTATCACTGTCCCTATCATCCTCAATCATCAGATAAAGTTGAGAGAGCTAATATGATCCTGAAACTCAAAATTTATAAACTTGCCAAAATTACTGGACTCCCCTCACCTAAGGTATTGCCTTTGGTCTTGCTGACTCTTTGCAGTACCCACTTTGGGATCCATAAACTCCATCCACATGAGACAGTCACCAGCTGACCAATGTCTATTGGCATATGACCTTCTGCTGAGCCTTCGGTGTCTCATACTAGTATGACCAGCTACTGTAAGTCATTAATGTCTCATGCTCAAGCCTGTCATCAACAGGTCAAAGAAGCTTTCCTGGATCCCAGTTCAAAGAATCCTGTTGGTCACAGTCTGGAGCCCAGTGACTGGGTATTCTGGAAACATCATCAGAGGAAGACAGCCCTAAGCCCTGCTGGAAGGGACCTTACCATGTGCTCCTGACCACTGACACTGCTGCAAAACTAGAAGGCACTGAGTCTTGAGAACACAGCTAAAGAAGGCTCCACCTGACATCTGGTCCGGTACAGACACTGGAGATTTCCAAGACAAATTGATGAAGAGAAGTAGCTGACATCATGCAGATTACTTCCACCCAAGATGCCAGATCAAGACTTCAAACTTTAACTAAAAATGAAATCTTTTATTCTTCTTTTCTTTCTTTCCTTTATTCTGACATTGGCCTGGAAAGATAATGACCTCCCTTCAGATTTGTCCTCACTCACTAAGAAATCTCTAAGAAATCTCAAAAGCAACCCCCATCTTTAGGATAACTTTTTATTTTAAGCTAGGAGATTCTCTTCCCACATGTGCAAAAAACATGACTAACCCTTGGCCTGAACAAATAAACGCAGCCATCCCTAAAAATGATGTGCCTCATAAGGTGATGTTAGCTCAGCACTTCGAGATGACTTCCAATGCTTATGACCTTAATAAAATCTAGACTTTGGATAAGAAATGGCCGAGAGTTCTCCTTACTACCCTACCTTGTTACACAAATGTGACCTCAAGCAATTTCTGTCCACAAACTTTCCCTCCTATGTGAGACAGCACACCCAGGAAAGGTCCTTCCTGGGACCGAGGGACAAACCACTAGATGTGGAGACCCTGACTCCTGATCAGTGATGCTTTAAAGAAAGATCTTGTTCAAAAGGGGTAAATGTGAAAATTAATAAAGGAAACCTCGACTAAAATTGGAGTCTGGAAGGCGTGCATAGGGAGCTCTCATGCCTACCACTGGGGGTCAATCACCCAAACAGGAAGAGAGGGTCCTCACACCTCCAACGGGAAGGGGCCTCTACTTCTTGGGCAGGAGGAAGGGAGATGTTCTTCCTGCCCAGCAACAAGCTCGGCCAATGAGAAGCTGTCATCACCCTGAATTCTCACTTTCCTGAAATGAACTTTCACTTTTCTCTTGCTGATGACTTCCTTGTCCCACCTTCCTTTCTATAAAAACCTTCCATTTTGTATAACTTTCATTTGTAATAGAGTATCTCTTTGCTTGCCAGATGAGATGCTGCCTGATTCATGGATTGTTTAATAAAGTCAATTAGGGCTTCCCTGGTGGCGCAGTGGTTGAGAATCTGCCTGCTAATGCAGGGGACACGGGTTCGAGCCCTGGTCTGGGAAGATCCCACATGCTGCGGAGCAACTAGGCCCGTGAGCCACAACTGCTGAGCCTGCGCGTCTGGAGCCTGTGCTCCGCAACAAGAGAGGCCACGATAGTGAGAGGCCCACGCACTGCGATGAAGAGTGGTCCCCACTTGCCGCAACTAGAGAAAGCCCTAGCACAGAAACGAAGACCCAACATAGCAATCAATCAATCAATAAATCAATAAATCTTTAAAAAAAAAATAAAAAAAAAATAAAGTCAATTAGATCTTCAAATTTACTCAGTTGAATTTTGTTTTTAAAAAATTATATATTTAGAGTTGAGGTTTCAACATCCTTTTAGTTATAAACATGTGATTACAGATTTATGCATTTTTTTCTTTGTTCTATTTCTCTAGCTCAGCTACAACTTACGATGCTTTGATTAAGGAAGAAATGTTTGGGAGAAGAGTGGGTGGAGGTACTGAGAGTGAGTCTAATGAAAAATCTCATTAGCTATTTCTGATTTATAAAAATCATAAGGGCCTTAACTTCATTTAATACCATGGAAGGGAACTACTTTTAAAAAATTTTGCCATTCACCCAAAAAACAGCTGGGCTTAAGTTTTAAAATATACCTTTATCAAAATATAATTATAGGAGTAAAAAGGCAGTGAAGGCCAACAAGAGGGACCTAGGCTCCTATTTCTTTCCCAGCAACCTCAACACGCACAGACATGTAATGGCAATCCACTTTAACTAAGGTCCTTTACAGCCCAGAAATTCGGTTATCATATGCACACTTTGTCCAAAATACAACTTGGATTCAAAAAGAAAGAAAAAAAATTAAAAGGAAAAGAGTGTTCTGGGTTCTGGGAGAAATTCTAGCTAAGCATGAAGTTCCCCAGTGATCTCATTTATCTCATTTTCTTACCTCTTGTTGCCTACTTAAAAAAAAAAAGGCGGCACAAAAGAAAATTTTTAAAAACCGCATAAATAAATTTAAAATAAACAAATGCTGCATAACCATCTAGAGATTACCAGTTAGTTTTCTTCATAACAATGCACAAAAATAAAATCATCACATACGTTGGCATAAATTAGAGATAAGCTAATTATAGCAACTTCAATTAAACAGTGAAGTCAAACGCTTATGCATCACTTACACTTGTCCCACAATAACTTTTAAAATCGTTGCATAGTTGTACTCTACTTTCTCACTTGCCTTCAATGTCAAAAGCTCAGAAAACTGGTTTTCTGCCCATGCCAATCCAAGAAAAATGTTCCATCCAGAAACATGTACCACTATGATCATCCCTGCTTTCTGAAACTACCCCTCACTCTGGGTCCCCCACAACTGCCTCTCTCGGTGCTCCTTCTACCTATGTAATTACTAACACCTGTGGGGGCTTCTCTTCCTCTGTTCACCCCAGAAACGTATTCTCCTCTAGAATTCTATCCCGGAGTCTATTTTCTTATCTTCCTAGGTGATCACATGCACTGAACAATCACCTTGCTGGTGATGGCCAATCCTCCATCTCGGTTCCACGCCCATGTCTACTGCATACATACACCTGCTCACTTGGAATATTCACCTGCGTGTCCACCTAAGGTGATCATGCTAGCCATTCCAATCTTTCCCAAGATCTATCTTCTCTACTCCAGTGATTCATACCACCACTCACCCGGGCACTCAGACCTGAAATCGGGACACCATCCATCACCTCTATGCTCATTTGGTCACCACATAATTTCCGTGCTGTGTTATTAATATCCCTAGATCTATCCTCTCTCCAGCACTGCTACTACTCCTCCAGAACAGGCCCTTCCTTTCTCTAACAGCATGACCCAACAATCTTGGAAGAGGCCTCCTGCCTACAAGTCTGGGCCGCCTCCACTTAGCCCCTCTCCATGGCTGCTAATGTACCCTCTCTTAAACCTTCAAATCTCTGCTCACGTAGATTCAGGGTAAAGCCCAAGTTCCTCGGCCAGGCTTGCAGATGCAGTGGTGGGTGGGTGTGGGAGCATCTGTACAATTTCTCACCAGAGTATGAGGAGAGATTATCATTAGAGCAACAGGTAAGTGGAACAGGAAGATTGTGGAGGTTCAATAGAAGAAGACAGAAACAAATCTCAGAAATTGAGAAAACTAAATTTACAAGGGAAATGTTACAGCACTGCTGAGGAGAAGTGAGTTCCAGCAGCAGGTGTCCGTCATGACTTAAGGTGACAGCAGTCAGTGTTGTGTAAGGACCACCACCCTGCCAAGAAAACAATGTCGAGCTGCTGTGGTACAGATTTGGGCTTAATGAGGGTTGTTGGGCTTTCGCCTGGTGAGCAGGACAGTGTATACTATGTGCAGGCATTTTTCCAGGTGTAGGGATACAGCAAAAAGCAAAGCAAAGCTGCCCTCTTAATGGACCTTACATTGTTTAGGGACGAATAACTAATGCAATCACAGAGAATGGTTAAATGTTACAAAGAATATAAAACTGGCAGGGGGTGGTGAGAACATTATTTATTCACACTATATTCTCAAGTCTCCCAACGATGGCACTCAGCTGGCACCATTACAATCAGTAACTGCCTTACAGTGGTAGGACTCAACTCTAAATCTGCCTATTTTAGGGCAGAGGTGAGGGACATTCCCGAAGAGGTGTTTAAGCAGAGGCCATAAAATCTTGTCTTGAGCAGAATTGGGAAGATGGGAGTGCAAAAGGGGGTGGATCGATGGATAACTGGGCCAGATGAAATCAGAAGCTCTTAGAGTGTGATTCAGAGGCTAAATGGCTGAATTACAAGAATAAGGGAAGTCTCTATTATATTGTGAGAGCTAATGCAATTAAAATGTTTGGCCAACATTGAGTATAGTCTCTTGGATTGTCTGAGAGAGACTTTAGCTTTAGAAAATGAAACACATTGAAAAAACTTTGATGGGATATTAAAAACCTTGAATATATCTGTGTAAGGTAATCTGAGCACAAAGGTTAATGTAAGAAAACACTATTATAACTGAGGAAGGCCTAATTATAAACAAAGATTTGATATATATTATTTGTACTAAGTTGGAATGCATTTTTTTAGTGTATAAATTTAATTTTAGAATTTTGTCCTGATAACTAGAAAAAATATGGGACAAAAAATTGGCCATATTCTTAGAGAAGTGTATTTTGAAACCCACTGTTTTCACTATATGTCACTGAACACAGGCTCATGAGCAACCGTGTTTAAAGCCGGACCTGTTTTTCTTCCACATTTTAGACACATTTGATCTACATAAGTTTTTCCAAAGGATTTGCTGTTGTCACTCTCTGTCTTCCAGATAATGTACAATGTAAGGTCCTATAAGACACATACGTTTTCTTCTTCACTGCTGTGACTCAGTACCCCAAAGAATGTCTGGGCGGATAGGAGGCATTCAAAAAAATTTTCAACCATACAACATTTGAAAAGGACCAGAGAAGAAATAAAAGGGTAACTGAAAGTGCTGGAGGAGGAGACATGAAGAAAGACTCACATAATTATGGTTAATCTAATGGTAAAAAGGTGAAGCATTTCACACCTGTAAGAACACACAGGTTATTATCCTTATAAGAGTTATGGTTTCATTTATCATAGATAAGTATAAGAATTACTAATGCCTGAATTTTATACTAAAGGGGATAAACATCTTCATGGAAGACTGGTAAAACATGAATAGACACTTATCAATTTAGTGTGCCAGGATACAGTCTCCCATGCAAGTGAATTGCCAGACAAATTCTGAAGGTCTCTACCCACCCTGGGAATCATTATAATGATATCAAAAGATATCAGATATAGCTGATCATGTGTGGTTTGTGAGCACAATTCGTAATTCCACCTGGGGTGCAAAACATAATTTTGTTATTCATTCAAAAAATGACTTAAGATGGATTCAAAAGAAAATTTCAATGCCTGGTCTATGAAACACAGATTCAAAGTATTATATATGGGTGGTGAATTTTGTCAAAAGCTTTTTCTGCATCTACTGAGATGATCAAATGGACTTTCTCCTTCAGTTTGTTAATATGGTTTATCACATTGATTGATTTGCATATATTGAAGAATCCTTGCATTCCTGGAATAAACTCCACTTGATCATGGTGTGTGATCCTTTTAATGTGCTGTTGGATTCTGTTTGCTAGTATTTTCTTGAGGAGTTTTGCATCTATGTTCATCAGTGTTAGTAGCTTGTAGTTTTCCTTTTTGGTGGCATATTTGTCTGGATTTGGTATCAGTGTGATGGTGACCTCATAGAATGAATTTGAGAGTGTTCCTCCCTCTGCTATATTTTGGAAGAGTTTGAGAAGGATAGGTATTAGATATTCTCTAAATATTTGATAGAATTCAACTGTGAAGCCATCTGGTCCTAGGCTTTTGTTTGTTGGAAGCTTTTTAAACACAGTTTCAATTTCAGTGCTTGTGATTCATCTGTTTATATTTTCTATTTATTCCTGGTTCAGTCTCGGAAGGTTGTGCTTTTCTAAGAATTTGTCCATTTCTTCCAGGTTGTCCATTTTATTGTCATATAGTTGCTTGTAGTAATCTCTCATGATCCTTTGTATTTCTCCAGTGTCAGTTGTTAGCTCTCCTTTTTCATTTCTAATTCTATTGATTTGAGTCTTCTCCCTTTTTTTCTTGATGAGTCTGGTTAATGGTTTATCAATTTTGTTTATCTTCTCAAAGAACCAGCTTTTAGTCTTACTGATCTTTGCACACCCATTTATGATAAAAAGACTCCAGAAAGTAGGCATAGAGGGAACTTACCTCAACATAATACAGGCCATATATGACAAACCCACAGCCAACATCATTCTCATTGGTGAAAAACTAAACTCATTTCCACAAGGATCAGGAACAAGACAAGGTTGTCCACTCTCACCACTATTATTCAACATAGTTTTGGAAGTTGTAGCCACAACAATCAGAGAAGAAAAAGAAATAATGGGAATCCAAATCGGAAAAGAAGAAGTAAAACTATCACTGTTTGCAGATGACATGATACTATACAGAGAGAATGCTAAAGATGCTACCAGAAAACTCCTGGAGCGAATCAATGAATTTGGTAAAGCAGCAGGATACAAAATGAAGGCACAAAAATCTCTTGCTGTCCTATACACTAATGATGAAAAATATGAAAGAGAAATTAAAGAAACACTCCCATTAACCACTGCAACAAAAAGAATAAAATACCTAGGAATAAACCTACATAAGGAGACAAAAGATCTGTATGCAGAAAACTATAAGACACTGATGAAAGAAATTAAAGATGATAGAAACAGATGGAGAGATATACCATGTTCTTGGATTGGAAGCATCAACATTGTGAAAATGACTATACTACCCAAAGCAATCTACAGATTCAATGCAACCCCTGTCAAACTACCAATGGCATTTTACACAGAACTAGAACAAAAAATTTCACAATTTGTATGGAAACACAGAAGACCCTAAATAGCCAAAGCAATCTTGAGAAAGAAAAACGGAGCTGGAGGAATCAGGCTCCCTGACTTCAGACTAGACTACAAAGCTACAGTAATCAAGACAGCATGGTACTGCCACAAAAATAGTAATATAGATCAACGGAAGAGGATAGAAAGCCCAGAGATAACCCCATGCACCTATGGTCACCTTATCTTTGATAAAGGATGCAAGAATATACAATGGAGAAAAGACAGCCTCTTCAATAAGTGGTGCTGGAAAAATTGGACAGCTACATGTAAAAGAATTAAATTAGAACACTCCCTAACACCATACACAGATATAAACTCAAAATGGATTAAAGACCTAAATGTAAGGCCAGACACTATTAAACTCTTAGAGGAAAACATAGGCAGAACACTCCATGACATAAATCACAGCAAGATCATTGTTGACCCACTTCCTAGAGAAATGGAAATATAAACAGAAAATAACAAATGGGACCTAATGAAACTTAAAAGCTTTTGCACAGCAAAGGAAATCATAACAAGATGAAAAGACAACCCTCAGAATGGGAGTAAGTATTTGCAAATGAAGCAACTGACAAAGGATTAATCTCCAAAATATACAAGCAGCTCATGCAGCTCAATATCAAAAACACAACCCAATCCAAAAATGGGCAGAAGGCCTAAATAGACATTTCTCCAAAGAAGATATACAGATTGCCAACAAACACATGAAAGGATGCTCAACATCACTAATCATTAGAGAAATGTAAATCAAAACTACAATGAGGTATCACCTCACACCAGTCAGAATGGCCATCATCAAAAAATCTACAAACAATAAATGCTGGAGAGGGTGTGGAGAAAAGGGAACCCTCCTGCCCTGTTGGTGGGAATGTAAATTGATACAGCCACTATGGAGAACAGTATGGAGGTTCCTCACAAAACTAAAACTAGAACTACCATACAACCCAGCAATCCCACTGCTGGACATATACCTTGAGAAAAGCATAATTCAAAAAGAGTCATGTACCACAATGTTCATTGCAGCTCTATTTACAATAGCCAGGACATGGAAGCAACCTAAGTGTCCATTGACAGATGAATGGAGAAAGAAGATGTGGCACATATATACAATGGAATATTACTCAGCCATAAAAAGAAATGAAATTGAGTTATTTGTAGTGAGGTGGATGGACCTAGAGTCTGTCATACAGAGTGAAGTAAGTCAGAAAGAGAAAAACAATACCGTATGCTAACACATACATGTGGAATCTATAAAGAAAAAAAAAGAAGGTTCTGAAGAACCTAGGAGCAGGACAGGAATTAACATGTAGACATAGAGAATGGACTTGAGGACACCGGGAAGGGGAAGGGGAAGCTGGGACGAAGTGAGAGCATGGCATGGGCATATATACACCACCAAATGTAAAATAGATAGCTAGTGGGAAGCAGGTGCATTGCACAGGGAGATCAGCTCAGTGCTTTGTTTCCACCTAGAGGGGTGGGATAGAGAGGGTGGGAGGGAGATGCAAGAGGGAGGAGATATGGAGATATATGTATACATATAGCTGATTCACTTTGTTATACAGCAGAAACTAACACACCATTGTAAACAATTATACTCCAATAAAGATGTGAAAAAAATAAAAAAAATATTATATAATATAATCACATATGTGAACAACTATATGAGTGACACACTCATTAACGTTTTAGGATGTGAAATCTAGCAAATTGTTTGACTT
The DNA here is from genome assembly GCF_949987535.1 of Balaenoptera acutorostrata. Classification (NCBI taxonomy): domain Eukaryota; kingdom Metazoa; phylum Chordata; class Mammalia; order Artiodactyla; family Balaenopteridae; genus Balaenoptera; species Balaenoptera acutorostrata. The sequence continues at coordinate 746,760 of NW_026646471.1, forward strand.
CTCTTTTAATGAGTTATAGAATTAAGGACTCCTTTCTACCCATAAGGAAAAAAGAATATTCCATAAAATTACAGTTTCTTAATCCTAAAAGTCCACTGCATGGAAAAACCAAGACTCATTTCATTCATCATTAAGAGCTGAGTGAGCTGTCAGGCCCATCTAATTTGTAATTACAGGACACTGATTTCAGTCAAGTACTATTTAAGAATCCACGGGTAGATTTTCCACTCTAAGTCACGAGGACCTGAGGAAATGGAAATGACAATCACTCTGATACGTGACGGACCAAATTTCTGTTTCTATTGCCATGATTATCTTAAATGATTAAATGGTATTTTCCCATCTAAAAAAGAGCTGTGCTTAATGCTGTATCAAATTCCAGCATAACTCATTCACTGTATATCATCATTAAAGACACTTGAACAACCTATAAAAACCACAGAGGATGGAGCCAGTCTTCAGAGTACTATTTGGCCTCAGTCTTAGGCCATGTCAGTCTCTGGAGAATTCCTAAAAGAGCAAGAACCTTCCCAGAGCATGGCCTGATATAAATCTGATCTTCAGAAGATATGTATATAACTTTCCAAAGCAGAAATGTTTGTAGTAGTGAACGTTTTGATATGTTTCAAGGATTTCAAACAGCAATAGATTAATAGAATTTTTTATTAAATTTTTTTTGTTTCTTTAATATTGTCTGAAATTTCCCATCCCTGCTTATTTCATAGGAATATAGGAATAATCAATAAGATAACATTTACAAAGTTTTTAAGGTCCCCAGAAAAAATGTGTTAAATATCCAGGGGTATGTATACATCCTATAAAAGATAGAATATAATGTTTTGATGATCAGAAAATCATCAATATACCTTGTTTTGAGCACAATGTTTTGACAAAGCAAATAAGTACCAGGTTGAACTGAAGTCATAAGTGTAGATAAAACTTAAAAGAATATCTAACTTTCTACCACAAAAAGATAAAAATTTTAATGCCTTTAAAAATATATGTTATTTTATAAAAAATATATATATGCTATTTTAACTAATAACTATTATATTTGCTGTCATTAGAAAAACAGCAATAATGAGTATTATTCACAAAACAGCATGTTTAGCCAATTGCTTGTCTGTCACAACTGTGTGATTCGTGATTAAACATCATTTATTTTTCTGTGATGTCAAAATAATCCCTTTTAAACCAATGCATATTTTTCAAAATGCCTTCTACCTTTCTGCTGAACAGGGAGGGAAATGCAACATATCTCTTCCGAATTTACCTTGAATAATAAATTGTTCCATGTTTTCTTTGAATGGCTGGATGTGCTCTTTTGAGGACACCTGGTACACTTTCCCCGCTTCAACCTCACAGGCTGAAATTAGAAAGAAACATTGTTCAGAATGTCACACTGCTAACACTGCATTAAAACAATTAAAAATATATATTAACTAGTGTTAGAAAATCCTGCTAACCACGATAACTGACATATGCGTCTACACATATTTAGAAATATCCAATGCTGACAAAAGGTTTCACTTTAGGGGATTGTAAAAATAAACTTAAAAAAATTAAAGTATAGTTGATATACAATATTATGTTAGTTTCCGGTGTACAACATAGTGATTCGATATTTAAATACGTTATGAAATTGATCACCACGATAAGTCTACTAACCATCTGTGACTGTACAGTTATTACAATATTATTGACTATATTCCTTATGCTGTATATTAAACCCCATTACTCATTTAATATTTTATATTAAATGTAAGATTATACCTCTTATCCACGTCACCTTTTTCAACCATGCCCTCACCCCCACCCCAGCAACTGTGGGTTTATTCTCTGTATCTATAAGCATCTTTCTGTTTGGTTTGGTCATCTGTTTTGCTTTTTGGATTCCACATGTAAGTGAAGTAATACAACATTGGTCTTTCTCTGTCTGACATATTCCACTTGGCATACCCTCCAGGTCCATTCATGCTGCCTTTGTGCAAATGGAAAGCTTTATTTTTCATGGGTGAGTAGCATTCCACTGTGTGGATAGGTGAAATATGTGGGCATATATATACACACACACATATGTATATATATGAAACATGTATACACACACACATATATATTATGTGTATGTGAAACATGTCTTCTTTATCCATCCATCTATTGGTGGATACTACTTAGGTTGCTTCCAAATCTTGGCTATTACAAACAATGCTTCAATGAACATAAGGGTGTATATATCATTTTCAATCAGTATTTTTGTTTTATTGGTATAAATACCTAGAAGTGGAATTGCTGGAACATATGGTAGTTCAATTTTCAATTTTTTTGAGGAATCTCCATACTGTTTCCCACAGTAGCAGCATGAATTTTCACTCCCAGCAGCAGTGCACGAGGGTTCCCTTTTCTCCACATCCTCCTGGCCAATACTTGTTATTTCTTGTCTTTTTGATAATAGCTATTCTAACAGGTGTGAGGTGGTATCTCACTGTGGGTTTGATTTGCATTTTCCTGATGATTAGTGGTGCTGAGCATCTTTTCACGGGTTTGTTGGCTATCTTTTTGTCCTTTGGAGAAATGTCTATGCAGGTCCTCTGCACAATTTTAAATTGGATTGTTTGTTCTTTTTTATATTAAGTTGTATGATTTCTTTATATAATTGGGATATAAGCCTTTTATAAAATGTATTATTTGCAAATATCTTCTCCCATACAGTAGGCTGTCTTTTCGTTTTGTTGATGGTTTCCTTTGCTGTGCAAAAGCTTTTTTGTTTGATGTAGTCCCATTTGTTTATTTTTGTTTTTCTTACCCCTGCCTGAGGAGACATATCTAAAAAATCATCCCTAGGAATGATGTCAAAGAACATAGTGCTATGTTTTCTTGTAGGTGTTTTGTGCTTTCAGGTCTTATATTTGAGTTTTTAACCATTTTGACTTTATTCTTATACATAGTGTAGGAAAATAGTCCAGTTTCATTCTTTTGCTTGTGGCTGTCCAGTTTTCCCAAAAGTATTTATTGAAGGGGCTGTTTTTTCCCCATTGTATATTACTGATTCCTTTGATGTAGATTAATTGACCATGTAAGTATGGCTGTATTTCTGGGCTTTCTAATCTGTTCCAGTGATATATGAGTCTGTTTTCCTGCCAGTACCATACTGTTGTGTTATTTTTAAAGTTTCGTGAAAGTTAATACTCTTTTTAAAAAAAAATAAATTTATTTATTTATTTTTGGCTGTGTTAGGTCTTTGTTGCTGCACACGGGCTTCCTCTAGTTGTGGTGAGTGGGGGTTACTCTTTGTTGCGGTGTGCAGGTCTCTCATTGTGGTGGCTTCTCTTGTTGTGGAGCACAGGCTCTAGGTGCACAGGCTTCAGGAGTTGTGGCGCATGGGCTTAGTTGCTCCACAGCATGTGGGATCTTCCAGGACCAGGGCTCAAACCTGTGTCCCCTGCACTGGCAGGCAGATTCTTAACCATGGCACCACCAGGGAAGTCCCCCCTACTGTTTTGATTACTATAGCTTTGTACTATAGTCTGAAGTCAGGGAGTGTTGTATCTTCAGCTTTGTTCTTTCTCAAGATTGCTTTGGCTTTTGGGGTCTTTTGTGGTTCCATACAAATTTTAAGATTATTCTAGTCCTATGAAAAATGTCACTGGTATTTTGATAGGGACTACATTGAATCTGTAGATAACCTTGGGAAGTATGGACATTTTAACAATATTGATTCTTCCAATCCATAAGCATGGTATATCTTTCCATTTATTTGTCTTGGCTTCAGTTTCTTTCATCAACATCTTAGAGTTTTCAGAGTTCAGGTCTTTCACCTCCTTGGTTAAATTTATTCCTAGGTATTTTTTTCATGATGCAATTGGGATTACAACAGTTCTGTTCTGATAGCACGTTCGTTAAGTCCAATTTGTTCTTAAGTCCAACAAAATTAGCCTAGGTATCCAACTAACACAATCAGCTATATACCACTGCTTTTACACTTGCTCTGGACATCCTGGGCTTTAAATAAAGATACTATACTACTGTACTCTATACAGCACTGTAAAGTACACAAAAGTACAACCACTTGTAGAGGATGCACACACGTGACAATGTACACCAGTCACATGAACTAACTGATGTGACTGGACATGTGAATGCATGTTCACATCTTTGAAAGTTCACAACTTGAAGGTTCATATGTAGGGGACTTACTGTATTAATTTTGTACCTTTTAACTTTACTAATTCATTTATTAGTTCTAATAGTTTTTTGGTTGTGTCTTTAGTATTTTTTATATATAGTGTCATGTCATCTGCAAACAGTGACAGTTTTACTTCTTCCTTTCCAATTTGGATTCCTTTTATTTCTTTTTCTTGTCTGATTGCTATGGCTAGGACTTCCAATACTATGATGAATAAAAGTGGTGAGAGCGGGCATCCTTGTCTTGTTCCTGACCTTAGAGGAAATGCTTTCAGCTTTTCACCATTGGGAATGATGTTTGCTGTGGACTTATCCTACATGGACTTTGTTATGTTGATGTATATTACCTCATACCCACTTTGTGGAGAGTTCTTATAAATAGATGTTGAATTCTGTCAAAAGCTTTTTCTACATCTATTGAGAGGATCATATGATTTTTATTCTTCAGTTCGTTAACTGGGGAGGCTTTTCAGAGTCTACCTGCCAAGTCTCGCATCCAAGCTATTTTGAAAAGTAATCTCCAAGGACAAGACTCAAAAAAGATTAAAACAGTGATTCTAATGTGCATTAATGTGTGAAGGAGGGAAGGGTAGGAAGGAGGTTGACTGGGTTCATAGCTTGAGTGGCTTGGGGATGAAGAACACAGGAGGAAGAGCATTTTTCAAAGGAAAGAAAATTAATTTGCTTTTGAACTTGCTGGGTTTTAAGATGACAATGGAATATCCAAGTGTAGTTTCAGCAAGCAGTTGGATTTATGAGTTTGCAGATCAGAGTGATACAGGAAAACTCTGAGTAAGACCACCTGAGAACAGCATATCCAGTGAGAAAAAGAGGGGGCCGAGGTTGAACGCCTGAGCAATGCCAACTTTAATGAAGAAGCAGAGGAAGAGAAGGCCATGAAGAAAAAAGACTTAGAAGGAAATGTCAGATATTATAAGGAGAATCAGAAGTGAGTGGGGTTAGTGAGTTGAAGGGAACAGAGGCAGCAAACAATACAAAGGTGGAAGTAAAACGCTCCCTCAATTTGGCAAATTGTGGCAACAGTTTCAGCAGTGCCAGGGACAAAGCTGTAACAGTGTGAGGACGGAATGGGAAGTCAGAGACCATGGAAGTGGACCAGGAATCTGTTACTATCTTGGTCAGTGAGCACACATGTTCCAGCACAAGTGTCCAGCAAAGGCAAGGTGTGGGCTATGGGAAGAACGAGGGACAAATGAACACAAACCCTTTACAGCTTCTGGAAAATGCTCCAAATATCCTAGTCTTGCCAACAGTGGGCAAGCAGATCCAGCTGCATGTTAAGAGAAGTGTATAATTCACATGCATCATTCTATCCTAAAGATGGATTTCAGAAAAATCTATCCCTAACAATTAAATATCCATAGATTAATGCCAAAATAGTTGCTTATCACCTAAAAGTAATGAAAGTGGCAGAGATACCACACACACAAACCCCACAATACTTTAGTTTGGGTGTGGCAGACTTAGCATTACGACCAGTGGAATAAGTTACATTCACTGAGCTCACCACTTTAAATGCCAAAACAAACAGACGTTTCACATGTGTACTCTTCAACAAGGATTTTGAAAGTGAACACTGTTTTAAACTGAAATGAATGGTTTTGCTCCTTAAATAATCATTCCAATGAGAGGAATTCTCAATTTTTTTTGGCACTCTCCATACACAAGTGATGCACTTCCATGGACAAATCCAGTGTACAGGATACAAAAGGATAAAATGTACAGGCTACAAAAAGATAAAACATAACACCTGTAACTTTCAAAATGTAATCAGCCTTTCTGTGCCTCAGGCTCTTTACCTGTAATACACAAATAGCAACAGAACCTGCCTCCTGGGGTTATTACAAATAATAAGTCAGTTAATACACATAGACCACTTAGAACTGGGCTTGGTACATGCTAAGGTCCATGTAAGTTTTCACTATCATTGTTGTTATTGTTATCTTTAGTTTTATCAACAACAGTAGCAGACAAAAAAGCAGGATGCCCAAGAGCTAAGAGCATGGGTTTTGGAGACTGGGTTTGCATCCTGTCTCTTCCACTTACGAGCTGTGTGTCTTTGGCGAAGTAGGTACCCTCTCTGTACCTCAGTCTCTTCGTCTGTAATACGGAGTTAATAACAGTGTCTACTTCACTGTGAAGATCAAAGGATTTTACGTAGGTAAAATACACAGAGGACTGCTGGATAAACAGTAAGAGAACTATCATGTTTTCTACAATTACTGTGACTGCACAATTACCACCACCAGACACCACCAGAGGTGCAGCTACTAACACACAACAAGAACACAGAACTCCCACCTCCTCAGTCTCAGGAAGCACTGAGGCAATGCTTCAGATTGTGGGAATGACATTTTTAAAAATTAATTAATTAATTAATTAATTTTTTATTTTTGGCTGCGTTGCATCTTCGTTGCTGCGCGCGGGCTTTCTCTAGTTGCGGGGAGCAGGGGTTACTCTTCATTGTGGTGTGTGGGCTTCTCATTGCGGTGGCTTTTCTTGTTGTGGAGTACGGGCTCTAGGCGTGCAGGCTTCGGTAGTTGTGGCTCATGGGCTCTACAGTGCAGGCTCAGTAGTTGTGATGCATGGCCTTAGTTGCCCCGTGGCATGTGGGATCTTCCTGGACCAGGGCTCAAACCCATGTCCCCTTCATTGGCAGGTGGATTCATAACCACTGCACCACCAGGGAAGCCCAAAGGGAATGACATTTATAGGGACAAACTAGGATGTTATCTTTTTTTCAAACATATTCCTTACTGGTCATCACTAATTTTGACGTATCACACAATATGTGTGGATACTCTGGGTGACACACGTGGACTAGACAACCCTCCTGGTCCCTTTGCCCCTCAACTCATCTATGTGCTCAGAGACAGGAGGGGCCATAACTGCACAGGCAGCGAAGGTAGGAATCCCCATCTGATGTGAGCAATCCTCCAAGTTGTTTACTGGTGGCTCTAAGCATAAACACTCAACAAAGGGGGAGTATACATTGTTGGCAATGGGCCTTCTTCTCACATTTGGCTTCAGGAAACATGAAAAGTCAACATTTATTTACTATCATGAGCAACACCATAGAGTTCACTTAGATCATTTAAATGGATTTGCTCTGTTAGCAAGGGCAGTCCAAAGTAAAACTAAAATAATTCTAAATTACTTATTTGACATGCACAGCATCTATGCAAACAGCATAATTTTATGTAATAAAACTCCACAAGTTTGTACTCTGCAGGATTTAGGAGCAGACACTGGTGTGGATTCTTTTAGTTTCAACCTTGAATACACTGAAAGTGTCGTAACATTCATAAAACATGAAGTCATGAAGATTAAGTGCCACGCAGGTATTTACAGCCCCAAGTTTTGGGGATACATGAGGACATTTCTAGTCACCAAGGGCCCAGTATTACTGAGGCCGGACTCTCTGCTCTCTCACTGATCATCTTGACACCGTCCTTCACTTAGAATTGAATTTTGCTTGCCTCTCACATCACATCCTCACCTTACTGTTCTCTGGTACAAAAAAAGAGGGAGGCTGGCACTAGGGCAGCAAGTTTCATTTCAAATACCAATTCTGGTCACGTAACAGTGTGTACCTGAAGCATGTTCTTCAAAAGGATTTTGAAGAGTCAAAACTTAATTCAACAGGTTAGGTTAGAAAACCTTTTCTTTATTGAAGTATAGTTGATGTACAAATTATGTAAGTTACAGGTGTACAATATGGTGATAAACAGTTTTTAAAGGTTATAGTCCATTTATAGTTACTATAAAATATTGGCTATATTCTCTGTGTTATAAAATACATTCTTGTAGCTTATTTTATACATAATAGTTTGTACCAACCACTCGCCCACCCGTATTCTGCCTCTCCCCTTTCCCTCTTCTCACTGGTAACCACTAGTTTGCTTCTATAACTGTGAGTCTCCTTCTTTTTTTTTTAAATGTCTTCTATTTATTTATTTATTTTTGGCTGTGTTGAGTCTTTGTTGCTGCGCGCGGGCTTTCTCTAGTTGCAGCGAGTGGGGGCTACTCTTTGTTGTGGTGCACGGGCTTCTCATTGCACTGGCTTCTCTTGTTGTGGAGCACGGGCTCTAGGCGTGTGGGCTTCAGTACCTGCAGCATGCGGGCTCAGTAGTTGTAGCTTGCGGGCTCTAGAGTGCAGGCTCAGTAGTTGTGGCACACAGGCTTAGTTGCTCTGCATCATGTGGGATTTTCCTGGACCAGGGATTGAACCCATGTCCCCTGCATTGGCAGGTGGATTCTTTACCACTGCACCACCAGGGAAGTCCCTATTTTAAAATTATATTCACTAGTTTATAGTATTTTATAGTTTCCACATATAAGTGATATCATACACTATTTGTCTTTCCGTATGACTTTTTTCCACTCTGCATAATAACCCTCAATTCCATCCATGTTGTTGCAAATGGAAAAATTTCATTCTTTCTTATGGCTGAGTAGGATTCCACTCATCTTCTTTATCCATTCATCTGTTGATGGACATTTAGGTTGCTTCCATATCTTGATAATTGTAGATAATGTTGCTATGAATATTGGTGAGCATGTATCTTTTCAAATTTGTGTTTTTGTTTTCTTTTTTTCAGATATATACCCAGGAGTGGAATTGCTGGATCCTATGGTAGTTCTAGTTTTAGTTTTTTGAGAAACCTCTATACTGTTTTCCACAGTGTCTGCACCAATTTACATTCCCACCAACAGTGAATGAGAGTTCCCTTTTCTCCACATTCTTGCCAATATCTGTTGTTTGTGTTCTTTTTGACGACAGCCATTCTGACAGGTGTGAGATGGCATCTTATTGTGGTTTTGATTTGTATTTCCCTGATGATTAGTGATGTTGAGCATCTTTTCATGTGCCTGTTGGCCATCTGTATGTCCTCTTTGGAAAAATGTCTGTCCAGGTCTTCTGCCCACTTTTTAATCGGGTGGTTTGTTTTCTTTGATGTTGAGTTGTATGAGCTATTTATATAATTTTTTTAAAATAAATTTATTTATTTATTTATTTTTGGTTGTGTTGGGTCTTCATTGTTGTGTGCAGGCTTTCTCTAGTTGCGGCAAGCAGGGGTTACTCTTCATTGCAGTGCGTGGGCTTCTCATTGTGGTGGCTTCTCTTGTTGTAGAGCACAGGCTGTAAGCACACAGGTTTCAGTAGTTGTGGCATGTGAGCTCAGTAGTTGTGGCTCCTGGGCTCTAGAGTGCAGGCTCAGTAGTTGTGGCACACAGGCTTAGTTGCTCTGTGGCATGTGGGATCTTCCTGGACTAGGGTTTGAACCCATGTCCCCTGCATTGGCAGGTGGATTCTTAACCACTGTACCACCAGGGAAGTCCCTGTTAATATAATTTGGATATTAACCCCTTACTGGTCATATCATTTGCAAATATTTTCTCCCTTACCGTAAGATGTCTTTTCATTTTATTGATAGTTTACTTTGTTGTGCAAAAGCTTTTAAGTCTAATTAGGTCCCATTCGTTTATTTTTGCTTTTATTTCCTTTGCTTTAGGAGACAGATCCAAAAATAAATATTGCTACAATTTATGTCAGAGTGTTCTGCCTATGTTTTCCTCTAGGAGTGTTATGGTTTCTGGTCTTACATATAGGCCTTTAACTGATTTTGAGTTTATTTCTGTAGATGGTTTTAGAGAATGCTCTAATTTCATTCTTTTATATGTAGCTGTCTAGTTTTCCCAGCACCAGTTATTGAAGAGACTGTCTTTTCTCTATTGTATATTCTTTCCTCCTTTGTTGTAGATTAATTGACCATACGTGCATGGGTTTATTTCTGGGCTTTCTATCCTGTGCCATTGATCTATATTTCTGATTTTGTGCCAGTACCATCCTGATTTGAATACCGTAGCTTTGTAGTATAGTTTGAAGTCAGGGAGCATGATTCCTCCAGCTCCGTTCTTCTTTCTCAAGATTGTTTTGGCTATTTGGGGTCTTTTGTGTTTCCATACAAATTTTAAAATTATTTGCCCTAGTTCTGTGAAAAATGCCATTGGTATTTTGATAGGGATTGCACTGAATCTGTAGATTGACTTGAATAGCATGGTCATTTTAACAATGTTAATTCTTCCAATCCAAGAATCTGGTATATCTTTCCACCTGTTTGTGTTGTCTTCAATTTCTTTCATTAGTGTCATTGTAGGTATGGTTTCAGACATGTTCCTGTATTACTGAGAACTTGAATTTTCTTTTTTTAAGTTAATTAATTAATTCACTTATTTATCTATTTTTGGCTGTGTTGGGTCTTCGTTGCTGTGGGCGGGCTTTCTCTAGTTGTGGCGAGCTGGGGCTACCCTTCACTGCAGTGTGCAGGCTTCTCACTGTGGTGGCTTCTCTTGTTGCAGAGCACAGGCTCTAGGCACATGGGCTTCAGCAGTTGTGGCACGTAGGCACAGTAGTTGTGGTTCATGGGCTCTAGAGCATAGGCTCAGTAGTTGTGGCACATGGGCTTAATTGCTCCATGGCACATGGGATCTTCCCGCACCAGGGCTCAAACCCATGTCCCCTGCATTGGCAGGAGGATTCTTAACCACTGGGCCACCAGGGAAATCCCAAGAACTTGAATTTTCTGCACTGTATCAAACTCAAGGACACCAGCAGTCATTCTCAAAATAGTGTCTGCTGACAGCTGCCAACCTTATGGTCTCAAGGTTTCCCCTTGTAACTAAGCAACCATTTCGGACCCCATGGGTCCTTGCTTAACAATCACCCTTATTTCTTGCACCTCCAATCCTAATTCTTGACAAACAAATTACATAATTTTGCAGTTCCCCATTTTGTAGTCCAGCAAAACACAGTTGAAGTGCTTCTTGAGTTTTTGTCTCCCAGGCTATAGCCCTCAGTTTGGCTCAAATAAAATTGTTTTCTGTTCCTATTGTAAACTGTTTATTGCTTATTTACACTGACATACATAAATGTATTTTCCTGTTTGCATTTTCAGTGTTCTGATGTTCCATGCTGAACTGATATTCATTTAAAAATCATAATAAAAAATTATTTTTAAAAAGCTATTGGTTGCATTTTAATTAAGTTTATAACATCATTTTTTCTTTCCTTGAACAAAAATAAATAAAATCAGAATTTACAATGATAAATACAATTGTTACAAACAAATATAAATCAATACAAACAAGTTTAAGGACTGATTTTTCCTAAATATGTCTGGACAGGGACATTATTTCAACGTCTGTGAAAGATATAGGTAATGAATTTTAAACACTTTCAAGTCAGATACTGAAGGTGGGGGAGGGTACAGGATACAGGGAGGAATGTGTGTGAGAACATTCTTGCCCAGTTCCAGGAACTTAATTACTCCATGCTCAGTGCATGCGAAGTTGTGTCATGTGGCGAGTGGAACTGTTTCGACCCAAGAAAGGAACTGGAACAGAAGCCATCACTTGGCATCCAGAGAAGCTGCTACAAGTTTTGACAGCCAAAATATTTTAAAACAATACTCTTTTCAAAGGGGAAAGATAGAAATATCTATACCTTGTCTAGCATTGTGAATGAAAGTATTCGTAGTCATCCTTCTGGGAGGCTACTAATAATGTTAATCTCAAATAATTTAAGCTCTTTTGCTCAAACCAGCAATTGACCTGTGGTGAGACCAGTAGCTAATGAGTCTCTGGCACTAGTATTATAGCTTAGCAGATGGTTCTGAACTAATACTCTGGGGCAATGCAAAGAGAGAAAATGGGGTTCTATTTCTGGATATGTTGAATAGCTCTTTTAGAACAATTTTACTTTGATTAAAATTAATTGTTTTAAAGCTAAATGTCTAAAAGGAGTAAACAACTCTGCTTCTTGTTCTGCTTGTTTTTGGAAAATAGTATTAACCACATAAGGTGATCTGTGGGATTGGAGTGAAGGTTTTACCCTACATTAGTTTTTTTTTTATTTTTATTTTTTTAACATCTTTATTGGAGTATAATTGCTTTACAATGGTGTGTTAGTTTCTGCTTTATAACAAAGTGAATCAGTTATACATATACATATGTTCCCATATCTCTTCCCTCTTGCATCTCCCTCCCTCCCACCCTCCTTATCCCACCCCTCTAGGTGGTCACAAAGCACAGAGCTGATCTCCCTGTGCTATGTGGCTTCTTCCCACTAGCTATCTATTTTATGTTTGGTAGTGTATATATGTCCATGCCACTCTCTCATTTTGTCACATCTTACCCTTCCCTCTCCCCATATCCTCAAGTCCATTCTCTAGTAGGTCTGTGTCTTTATTCCCATCTTGCCACTAGGTTCTTCATGACTTTCTTTTTCTTTTTTTCCTTAGATTCCATATATATGTGCTAGCATACTGTATTTGTTTTTCTCTTTCTGATTTACTTCACTCTGTATGACAGACTATGCACATTGTGGAAGATGTGGAGAACATCTTGACATGGAAAAGAATGAATAAGTTAAATTTTATCGTGCAGTGCTTTCCTAAATAAATTTCTTTGGTTATCATGTTCTTATATTCTGGAGAAGAAAAATTTCTTAAATAATAAATTCATGACTAGGTAGATCTTAAAACTACTAAGGGAAACAAAATGTAGTGAGCCATCTGTGCTCATTGTTTGTTAAAATCTAAGTTAACCTTAATCGTGCTGTACACCATCCAAAGACAATGCCCTTATGTCGTCCTACCTTCTTAGAGCTTGCTTGCTTTATTTTGCTTTTGTATATTTAATAAAAACTGTCTCAAATGTTAAAAAAAAAAAAAAAAAAGAGAAGCTGCTAATGGCCAGGAGAGAACAAAAGCTACCTGTCACTGAGCTTGGACAGGCAGGGGAGCTCCAAGGAGCTGCAGGAATCTTGGGAACAAGTACAGACACCAAACACAACGGGTGCTCTTACAAAATGCTAAAATGAGGTTCAGTTGTCTGAGCCATAACGCATTATTTCTTGGTCTTTCTTTTGAAATGAAAATTAAGTCTAGAAGCAGAGGCAGAAACAGTGACAGAGCCAGAAGATGAGTGACTGAATGGTTATAGCTTATCTGTCTTTATCAAACTAGTCACACTGTTTATTCTATTTTTTCCTTATTATAAATAGCTAATATTTTTGGATACTTATTATACTGAAAATATTGTGAAAACTCTTTACATATATTATATCATTTTCTAAGTTTTCTTAAAAAATCTTGCTTCTGAAAAAAAAAAAGTGGACAGGCTATTTGAATCTTCTGAAATGAATTACCTAATTTGGTCACTTGAAAGGAATCACTATTTGGCTACATTTATCAAAGTGAACATTATTTTAAGGTAATTGTATCCAAATTAACACCTCTCAGAAAAAATTTCTTTTTAGCTCTGCGTCTTGTGAGAATCTGCCATTTTCATGACCTCATGTAACTATAGTGAGAAAGCATGCAGATATGAAAACTGAATGAGAAAACATTCCAAAGGGAAGCACCAACCAAAGTCAACATAAATCCCCTGTTCATGAGATCACCATTCCACCTGTTTATAAAATCATGTGTAAACTATGAAATCCTGCTTTGCAAGACTGAAGTGGTCAAAATGTTAAGTATTTTCCAGAAACCCCAGAAATGCCCAACACCACATGAGAGAGAGAGAGAGAAAGAGAGAAAAGAAGAAGAAGAAGAAGAAGAAGAAGAAGAAGAAGAAGAAGAAGAAGAAGAAGAAGAAGAAGAAGAAGAAGAAGGAGAAGGAGAAGGAGAAGGAGAAGGAGAAGGAGAAGGAGAAGGAGAAGGAGAAGGAGAAGAAGAAAGAAGAACAAGAACAAGAACAAGAACAAGAAGAAGGAGAAGGAGAAAAAAAGAAGAAGAAGAAGGAGAATTTCATAAGCAAACCAAGATACCTGGTATCTTGAAGTATACCTGGTATTTTGAAGTATGATAAATACTACACATGAATGGTTTGGGTTGTGTATTCCTTTAAGATATCATACTTAAATACATAGTAATGTAGCATTACACAATTGTAACATAGTTTTAATTGTTATTTATTAAAAAACAGGCAGTCATTCTTGGGCTCTATCCATGAGCACCCGTATTCGATGCTCTCAGGGGAGCATCTAAACGGCAGGACTTCACCCCTCCTTGACAGTGACGATTGTGTCTCTGGTACCCACAGCACCTAGCAAAGGCCTTTCATGCATCAGGCCCATAATAAATGTTAAGTATTTAGGAACTACGGGCAAATTATATAACGTTACTATGTTGATTTAAATCCATATAAACGCATCTGTGACCAGAACATAACAACTCCATAAATTTGTTTACAGATCAGTATCTTTAGATAAACATTTCAACACTGGGATAGAATCTCTTAAAAAGTTTTATCATCTTTTTGGTTTCTGGGGTAACCAAGCCTCTTCTCATATAGTGATACAACATGAAATGAAAATCTCACATAAACTTACTCCATCCCTGTCTGTGCTTAAAGAGTTAGAAAGATGCTTAAATCGACAGCTGAGGTGTTCTCAACTTCACAGCAAGAAGAAACCTCGTGAAAAGAAGGTAAAAGGGATGAGTGAAATAGGTGAAGGGGATTAAGGGGTACAAACTGGCAGTTATAAATAAGTCACAAGGATGTAAGGTACAGCATAGGGAATAAAGTCAATAATACTGTAATAACTTCGGTACATAATAGATGAAGATATATTGTTGTACACCTGAAACTAATATAATATTGTAAGCCAATTGTACTTCATTAAAAAAGGCAGGGGAAGGGGATGAAAGGGATTTTATCTACAAAAATAAAAAAAACTGTAAACTACTTGCTTTTGTGCTTTTCTTTAAATTTACCATTTTGAAGAATTTCAAACTCTCTTCAAAACGATTTGATATAAGGCTTCTCAACTAACAAAAAAGCATGACACATGCACATGTTTTTTGACCAAATATGTGAAAAAAGATGTTTTCTTTCCAGGAAAGTTTACACACCACAAAATCTCGGACAAGTATAGCAAGGGTGGGTGGGAGGGAATATGTATCTTTTAACAACGACATGATAAATGTACAAATGTTCTTGGCTATAAAGTGAAAGCAAGACGGTCAAATTTGCCCCTGATGAAAGAGGCTGCTATTCAAATAACCAAGATGCTATTCAATAACTAAATTTCTAATACACATAACTTTTTAAACAACAAAAGAATAAGATTATTGGTAAAACTTTTCTTTTGCCACACACACACACAAATGTTTACATGGATGTAAAAGATTTTACTTTCTTTAAAAACACTGAAAAGTCTGTCCTCATTAAAAAAGCATAAATAAAAACCATGAGTTTCTTTAACATTGCAGGTTACCTCTCAGGTCTTTCTTGAGTTTTCTGAGGTCTTTTTGAAAATCTTCAAACTTCATCTGCGAGGCCTGAAAGAGGTCCTGGGGTTCCGGCAGTGGAAACACACACTGTTCCTTCCCAGCATCCTAATCAGCAGGAAGCACAGAATGCTTAAATGAATGAGGACTGAACAACAGCAGCAATGACAAAATGAAGACAAACACGGCCAAATCGCTCAACAATGGGGAATAACAATACGTGACTCTATGTAAAAACTGTCTCACCTCATCGAAATTGCGAAGATAATAGGACACGATATATGACAAAAGGCTTCTGCTATTGTCCTAGGCAGAGAGACCAAAGTGAGTAGAAATATATTTTTTAAATTATTAAATATACAATGTTAAATTAAATTCACTCCAGTAAATCCACACATGTAGATGAGAATATTTGGGATGAAAGGTGAAGTTCTCTGTTTCTTCTTACTTTAACGGTCCAGACGGTCTTGTTTTCCCCACTGTTCCCACCTAAGCCCCACGTGGAAGCACAGCTGTTTCAGGGTAGGGTCTCAGATGTACACACCTTTCTGTTTTCACCCTCCTCGACCAGACAATTAGTTCATTAATTTTATGTTTTATTATTGAAAGGTATAACTACTATCTAAACTGAAATGACTAAATATCACCAGCATTTCTGCATGGCTGGACCAACAGGGACCACTCCAACAGGAAGTTTGATTGAGGCTTGTTAGTATGTAGATTAAGAAAATTTAAGTTAAGTATTATTTCAAGTAAGCTGGAGCTTTAAAAGTGCAAATGCATATTATAAATTATGTCAGCAACTGAGATTTAGGAATTAATATCCATGCAGCTATAAATAATGTAATGTATGTAGTTCAAAAAAAATGTTTCATATCTAACAATCTTCAAAGAAGAGCTTTCCACCTTCTTTCTGGCATATTTAGAGGAATTAATTTTTAATTTTTTTCATTGCACTAATTTCAAAATTAGTATTAGATTAGTATTAGATAATCTGAATGTGTGAAACCAAATACACATTTTAAAAACACACCCTATAATACAAACTTTGTTTCCTGGAATGTTCAATCTAACCATGATTTTTCCCCCATTGATAATAAAAGAACAACATCCATTTATAATCAAGTTTGACATGACATGATAATATTTCTATTAGACTCCCCATATATACTTCTATATACATATATTACAAGGAAATATATAGCTATAATAATAAAAGTAATACATTTCTTAGAAACAGGATTGCTTGTAAAATGATTTAAGCAACTGACTTCCTTTGTCTTTCCTAACTTGCAAATCAGTGAAATGATCAGCAATACCTGAATCATCTAACAAAACACTTATTAAATGCCTGCTGACAGGCATGCTGAGCAGAAGTTAATTCTGACTGATCCAAGGAACAGCTCCATCCATGAAGGTCTATATAAGTATATAGATATAGTTCTCTTTATTTTATACAGAAAGAACCAAATAGACTTTGCATATAGCTCTTGTGAGAATGCAAGTGAAATTATTTTTAAAAACTTGCTTCTTGATTATTTTTTCCAGATTATTCCTTAATTATTTAAATTAATGAAATTTAACTTATAGGAGGATTGAATAAGATATATCAATCAATACAAAAATTCCCGTATTCATATATAATTATGATCATCAGAATCTATTTCAGATTCATTTTGATAAGTAACATTATATTGATGCTATTTGTATTCCAATGTTATTTGCAAAAACTACTTGTTTCAATCCAACAATCAGCTGTAAGAACTATTCAAAAACTACTATGTGTTTAGAAAAAAGCTTTTGTTTTTGAATAAATGATTTATCATGTTGACATATTGGAGGTTCCTATGAAAATGTATATCATACAAATAAAACAGCATTTGAAGAAATACAACCATAAAAATCACAAAAATTATATGCTGTTGGTGTTCCAAGCAAGGACTATGTTTTTCCCAATTATGGAAAAGCACACTGTCTGGCATGTCATAGAAGCCAGATGAAGGAATGTTCAATGAACATATGAGTGGATATGAGTGAATAAACCAGTGAGTTGTTGACTGGCAGAGAAAAGCAAAAAAAGTATCTCCCTCCTATCAGGGAGATTATTGCCTTATCTAGGAGGGCCAATTCTCTGTACTTTCATTTTTATAGGCCAATTGTTCACTTAAACTCAATATTTTAAAAACATTTCCTTCATAATTTCCTTCATCATATAGTTCTCTGTGAAGATTCTTTTATCAGAGAAACAGAATTCTATTATTTTCTAAGTTTACAATGTCAGACTTTAACTCTGACCACTGTGGTGGTTTCCCTGATGTTATATTTCTATTGACACTCTCATAATCTCTTAGATGTTAATTTTAAACAAACACAACTACAGAAGTAGAATAAAAAATAATAATTAGGTTTGCAAAAGGGCTTAGATGTTCCCATATATACCAGTATCAAGGAGAGGATGATATAGAGAAAAAGAGGATCATCTTTTAAATTTTATTTATGAACTACTTTCACTCGTCTTTGTTTTGTTTTTAAAACATGGGCCTGTTGGCCTCCATTGCTTAACATGGAGAGAAGAAGAAAGTGATGGATACACTGTTTAATTTATAGAAATCAACTAGTCCTCAGATGCAAAAAGATAAATATTAGCAGACATGGGGAAGATAGTAAAAAATAATTATTTTTATTTTAAAATATTGTCTTCTCAATTATTCATTAGACAGAGGATTCAAAATTACTCACTTTAGGAAACATTCTTCTTCTCTAGATCACAAATATATGGTGGCCACTACTTTTATCTAGCTCAGAACACAAAGGAAATTTTGACCTTGGGACGTAAATATTTATCACACTGGTTTACAGTCAAACTTATTACTCAACAAGATGTCCAGTCCTCAGTGTGCTACATTCACTCACCCAAAATACTTACACTGCTTTTGACGTCTTTCAGCTTTGGGAGAATGTCTAACCCGAAACCGTCTGCCTGTCCCCGAGTCTTATTTCCACCATTCATGTAGTTGCCAAAGGCAAGAACCAAACCCAAAACCTGCATGACCCCTGAGCCATTTTTTAATGTCTGTAAAACAGGATAAAGAAGAATCTCTCACTCACAGTATTGTCTGAATTATCTTAAGTCAGTGGCAGATATTCATATTATACTAATAATTTGGGGTCACAACCAAACTTCTTCAGTGCCCATTTTAGTATATTTAAGAGCAGTGTCTCCAAAGATAACTTAGAAAAGGTTGCACCACCCACAAGCATGCAGGTTGTGCTTCTGTAGCTGAGATGTACCAGCCTAGGTCATTTCTGTGATGTAACTGCATGGAAAACAAATATGGCTGTGATATGAGAATCACCACAAAATAATATCACTGCCATTGGCCTAACTGTATCTGCCACTGTACAATGCAAATTTTTGGCATAAGGTGTAACTACCAAAACGCAGTTATAAAGTTTAATTTCCAAATTTAGATTTATCCCTGAAAGGTTCACATTCACTTCTTCCAAAACACACAGTTTAAGTTGAATTTGTATATCACTTCCTCTGAAAATGTGTCTTTCATGACATCTTACTACTTTTCAAAATGATTTACCATAGCCAGGAAGAATGGTGCTTTTTTGACAAATTGTTTTAAATGTTAATATTGGTAATTTCTGCCAAGCCTTTGTTCTTTGTTTTCAGAAGAATATTTATCTTCTGTCCAGTCATACAGCTGTTCCTGAAGCATTTGGTTTGAATCACTAACAATTTGTTGAGGGACCCTCCCCAAAATGGAGGAACATAAAGAAAATGCCTTCACGTGGCTTTTGGCTGGCAGTCTGATGGAGGAGAGGCCCGTGACAAGGGAAGATTGTGCTTTGGCGAAAGCAGGGGGCCAGAAGCCTGCGGGGGTGGACGCCCAGTGACAGTGCCCCAGCAGCGCTGTCCCGGGTTCACTCGCCCTCCTGCACATTTGCTTTGACCTTGATGCTCAGTCATCATACATTCTCTTTGGTGGGACTGCTATCCTTCAAATTTTATGAGTACTTATGGTAAATAAAAGACAACTTGTTTGAAATACAAACATGACTGAACACAATTAAATATCAGAACCCAAGCGTCAGCCCCCCATGGACCAACACCCACCTCACACAACTTCTGTAGCAGCTCCAGTTTGCGCCGAATTGAGCAAATGCTTTCTGAAAATGTGGACTGAAACAGGATGCAAAAGACTCGCTCTGAAAAGTTGGGGATTAGTGACAGTTCATAAAGGAACCTAAGGAAATAAAGCCAAGTTAAGAGGAAAAAGATGATGCACATAAACACGTTCATCCTCACATCATTCATGATACTGATGCACAGAAGATACTTCATTTTCTGAATGGAAAGAGCCCCCCGTGGCCTGGACGCCGCCCGCGGGGCCGAAGCCCTGCTTACTGCTCAGGTTTGTCCAGAGACTTGGTGTTTTCCTTGTCTTTGGAGGACCGGCCGTGTTTTTCAATTTTTTCCAGTTCATCTGACTGTGCTCTCTGGAACAACAAAAGACAAGCGGCTTTTAGATAATGATGATCTTAAATACAGCAAAACTCTATATATTTTCATATTTCTTAGCATCTGTTTGAAGTAGGGATCATCTCCAAATCTTCCGAATGTTATTGTCTGTTAGTGACACGCAAAATATTTATTCCAGCATGCTTTAAAACAACGCAGTTTCCCTCTCTTGTTTTTTAGTGGTTTATAATACTCTCTAGAATGCAAGAAATTCATTTTAAAGTGTCATTTCTATTCAGAAATTAATCAAGTTAAATTTGGAAGTAATTTGATCCTAAAGCTGTTAAAGATTTTTAAAGGGAGAAGTACCTATTTAACTACTGCAATCATTGTTTATATCTATTTGTTTTGGGGAAAGAACAGTACAATTGAATTATTAAGTCATGGAACAAAAATAAAAGATTTTGATTCTTCTGAATTTTTTTTTTTGATTCAAAAATGGCTCTAGGCTTTTTTTCCTAGGTGTCTTCTTTCACCTTTTAAAATCCCAAGCTGGGCTTCCCTGGTGGCGCAGTGGTTGAGAATCTGCCTGCTAATGCAGGGGACACGGGTTCGAGCCCTGGTCTGGGAAGATCCCACATGCCGCTGAGCAACTAGGCCCATGAGCCACAATTACTGAGCCTGCGCATCTAGAGCCTGTGCTCCGCAACAAGAGAGGCCGCGATAGTGAGAGGCCCGCGCACCGCGATGAAGAGTGGCCCCCACTTGCCGCAACTAGAGAAAGCCCTCGCACAGAGACTAAGATCCAACACAGCCATAAATAAATAAATAAATAAATAAAATTAAAATCTCAAGCTAAAAATTTGTTGTTCAAAGTTTGTTTCTTTATAGGAGAGGATCCTGTGCATTTTACCATAAGGTAGAAGATTTTATAGGCTTCAAGAAACACAAACTTACTCTTTATGGAGAATTTGGATGATTTTATTTTCAGTCTTGTCTCTGTAATTCACAAAGCTCTTTCAAAACAGCCAAAA
The DNA here is from genome assembly GCF_949987535.1 of Balaenoptera acutorostrata. Taxonomy (NCBI): domain Eukaryota; kingdom Metazoa; phylum Chordata; class Mammalia; order Artiodactyla; family Balaenopteridae; genus Balaenoptera; species Balaenoptera acutorostrata. The sequence goes on from NW_026646471.1 coordinate 767,768, forward strand.
TACTACATTGTCTAAGTGTATTAAGAAGTTTGAGTAGACCACCCTGTCTTGGGTTTGAGTCTAGCCCTCCGATATTAAAATCCCTTCAACCATTATTTGTTGTTTACACAGAAAAGCAGCTCAGCCATAAACTGCTGTAGATGACAGAACCTGATCAATTTCTAGAGACTACAGATTTCCTCTAAACAAAGCATGTTCTGTTTTGAATTCACTGATTGTTCTGAAATGCAGGTTTTTCTATTGATGGGACTAACTAGCAAAGACTAGTTTCTCCAAGGAATGTTCTTTTAGCATGGAAAGATTTGATGACAGATCGGTAGATCTTCTGAGGGTTTGATCAATTTTGCTTCCGGAATGTAATGTGACAAAAGGATACTGAGAAGTAAAGGTACGACGTCCACTGCAAAGCCTGCCTTGCCCACCTCAACCCCATTATAACCAGTCTCTCTCTAAAACAGCACGGAACCTTGTGTTCGCTCTGTGTTGTGCTACACGTACCACAGTGTCTCACTGGTGATGCACACACATGCCTACAAGCTTCTGGAGGAGGAAGGCCGTGTCTCGCTATGGTCCTAGTGACTGGTATGGCTCACTACTGTATGGTCAGCCCTCAGTATCGTGGGTTCCTCATTTGTGGATTTAACCAAATGCAGATCCAAAACATGTGGGGAAAATTCCATAAAGTTCCAAACAGCAAACTTGGATTCACTGTGCTGCAGCAACATTTTACACAGCACTTACACGGCATCATAAGTAATCGAGTGATTTAAAGCATACAGGAGGGTATGGGGGGTTATATGCAAGTACTGCACAACTTCATTTAAGGGACTTGAGCGTCTGCGGATTTTGGTACCAAGCCCCCACAGATACCGAGGGGTGACTGTGCAGTTAGCAGTCAGTAATTTTTTTTAAACATTGAAAAATTAAAACAGTAATTGAATATGAAAAAAGAAGGCCTCCAATTCTGGGGAGAAGAGGGAGGTAAAAGGACGAAATATAATGACAGGACACTTGAAATAAGAACTACTGAGGACATGATGATACAATGCCAACTGTTCAGCATCATCCTGAGAGTACAATGAGAAGCCTTATGAGGTAATTTGAGTCCAAAATAGATACCTATGCCTGCATGAGACAGAATTAGTCATTCCAAATGCTAAGACACAAATAGGTAGATAAAGAAATAAGAAAGCTATGCCCAGCAAAAGTATATACGACTTCACTCATCTGTACATCCATTCCACACAACTCTTCTGGGTACCCATCATTCATCTCTTATGCAGGAATACTTATGTGTGTAAAGGTACAAGAAGTAGGACTAAAACATCGTAGGTTTTTAAGCAATATTCATCAAATCTACAAATTCTGCTATTCATCAGTACACCAAGACCAACTGCTTCTTCTTGCCCATCATCTCGGCTTTCTCCTTGCAAAACATGTGGGATCAAGCAAAAGTCAGTTATTTTCTACCTGTTAAGGCCCCAAATTCTTACCCTTATCAGCAACCATCAACTATGTCAAACTAGTGACTACAAATCTGTACCAGAACCTAGAGGTCACCTCGATAATTCTGGCTTTGTTTGACCCCCAAAATGAAGTTAGTCTCAAGGGTTCTTCTCTGGTCCACGAGTTTGAAGTAATCATCAGGGTCGGGCTTTAAAAAGGGTGAATTTTAGGGATTTATTCATCCACCAATTCAATCAAAGACCGATTGTTTACCAGGCACTACACCAGACACTGGAGATAAAAATATATACGCTGGGCTTCAGATTCAAGGAAAATCCCACCACATGACACATCATGTTGCTCATAACACCACTCTTATTTGCTCAACCCTGCTACAGCAACCTTCCACTGCTTTTTAAAACTATATATAACCCTCTATAAGAAGGGGATACTAGTGACCACACTACCATACCAGTGGTGATGAGAGTTATCTATCGAAATAGGTTCATTTTTCCTTATGGCCAAAGACACATGGGCAAAGTAACTACACACTCACACACCAATGAACAACATAAAGGAATTTCCAAGTTCCAAATGTTCAAGTAGCAAGCCTTCCCTCTCCCTGTCTCACAAGACTAGATCATTTCAGTCTCCAGCACAGGGACTGTCTTTTGGTTACTACCTTCCTTTACTTACTGCACACTCCCCCTTCCCACTCCCACCCTGATTACCTGCAGGTTTGTACCAGGATTTCCTTTTCTCAAGAGTTCCTGTTTGCCTAGAAATGAAATAGATCTATTGCTGCTAAGTTGGAGGCTTTCACCAGTTACCAAAGATTCATGGCACCCAGCACCCAGACACACTCCTCACTCACCCGCTGGCCAGAACCGACCTGGATTCCTGGCTGCCAGCCCCGGATTTCACCAGGTATTTTGACCTCCAAGGCCCTAAACCCACATGCCCTGCAACTGAAGGCTGTTCTTTCAACTCCTGAGAAAAACCGTAGCTCCCAGAGAGGACGGGGCTGGGAAGCAGCGGGTGCAGGGGCAGAGGAGGCTGTGGAGAGGGATGACGTGCTTTCCTGATGCCGAGTCTATTGCTGGCATTCAGCCAGTGTTTCTCAAACAGGGTTCCAGGGAACACTGACTTGGGTCCTGAGATTCATTAAGCATTGCTGTGTGAGGACTTTCCCCGGCTGTCCAGTGGTTAGGACTCCACACTTCCACTGCAGGGGGCGCGGGCGGGGTTCAACCCCTGGTTGGGGAACTGAGATCACACATGCTGCGCAGTACAGCCAAATATATATATATATATTGCTGTATGGTACACGCTAAATAAATACTCTCAGAAGTTATGTTGTTGAAAAAACTATTTCATTTTAACAGCGATCCTCATAACTAATTGATCATAAAACGTGTGTGTGTGAGAGGGAAACAGAGAGAACACGATAGAAACGCTCCCAAGGAGCCAGTGTTCCAAGGGATGTAGGTGGGAACACGGTGCAGGCCAGACTCTCACCAGTCCCCGTTCGGTTTCTACCATTTTCTCAGTGTTTCTATTCTATGTCTCATCGCTAAATCTTTGCCTAAGCCCTCGCCCTCATGTCTGCCTCCGGATGGGCTCCCGCTGGTCACAGCATCACACCCCCTGTCCCTGGACCCCCAACATCCCTCCTCAGTCCCCACCGCCAGGCCCGCGCTCCCACCAACCCACACACGACAAAAGTCTTCAGCCTGCGTTTCCGAGACAACCCGCTTTCCCCTGCATATGTCCACACGAGCAACTGCTTCCCCAACATTTTCACCTGCATAGCTCAGAAGCATCTTGGACAAAAAAGTCTAAAAACAAACTCATGTTTTCTTCCCCAAAACACTCAGCGGTCCTGATGACAGCAAAGTGGAAACGAGTCACCCAGTCGGATGCCGATGAGTCACCAAGCCTCAGAGACACTCTCCCCCACCACTCCCAATGCCATCGTCCTGCCCGGGCCACCACCCTCCCGCCCGTTCTGCCTGGCCCCCGTCACCGTCCCCAGCTGTGACACCCGTCCTACACGGCACACAGTGTCACTCTGTAAAGATGTGGACCGGAGCCTGTGCTCCACGCCACTCCTCACGCCTGTGTCTCGCCTGACCCTCACTCTTAGATCAGCACACAGACCCCGGGTGCCCGCGAATCCCCCGTGGCCTGCCGCCCGCCCCCATCTTGTGTCCTGCCCGCACGTGCTGAGCGCTTCTGTCCCCGCTGGCTTTCCTCCAGTTCCTCAAGTGGATCCCACTCCTCTTACACCGACGCTGCGCCTTGTGTCTGGAACATTCCCCACACGTCTCACCCCTCAGCACCCCTGCTTCTCTGCTCTGAGGAGGCTGCCCTTCACCTCCTCACCAGCCTGGGTCCTCCTGGGGACACAGTCCCGTTGGGCATCGCCACTGGAAATGAGTCTGGGAGGCGTGGCTCCCAGAGTACAAAGACAACTCCATAAGCCCAAGGATAATGTCAATGTTTTCATCATTGAAACCAGAGCACATGCCTGAAATAAAGCAGACGTTTAATAAATATCTGATGAAATAATCACAAACGCATGGAGTTTATTATCTATAAATTACTCCAAAGTCACTCATTTCTTCCTAACGTCCTATCTCCTCATTCAATCTCATCTTTTCTCTCCTTTCTGCAATAGAAACAGTAACTACCAGGCCTTGAAACAGTGGGTGTCTGACTTTGGAGAAGTCAAGGTCACAATGTCTGGTGATGTGAATGACAGCAGCCAGGCAGCCGGTTCTGTGCTGGATGGTGGTTGAGGGGAGACTGTGCCTGGTCTCCAGGAGTTTTCTTTTTTTTATTCCTGTGCTATTGATCCAGCGTCAGCAGCAACCTTCCTCTTCCTGTAACTGACCTGCTTATCTCTCCCTCTCTCTGCTCACCCTTCCCCTCAGCCCTTTCTCTCCTACTTGAGCCTCAAACTCCCTTCTCCCCCACCCATCACTCCCTGAGCCCTTCACAGCCCTCCCTCTCCTTCTCCAGCTCAGAATCTCAGAGGCAAACTGACTTCTCTCATTTGGGCTTGGTTTTTGAATCCCCACGATCTGGCTTTTGTTCTCTCACTAAGCTCAAAAATAATCTTAGAGCCAAGAGTCTCTTTTACCTGTAGATAAAACAAGAGCTCCTATTTATTGAGCCCTTAATAACAGTCAGGCACTGTGCAAAGTGTTCTCCATGTACAATGTCATGTAGCCCTCACAGAGCCCTGACAGGCATCGTTATCACCAACAGCATCACCCCCATCGTATGATGAGAACGCTGAGTCTTAGGTCTCAACTAGTAAGCACGGGTGCCAAGGTCCAAGCCTTCACCTATCATCTCCTGATGTGAAGGGGCTGACACAGATGTCATTTTTACAGAAGTGCAACTGAGCCCCAGGCTGCCTACTGAAGGGGCCCAGGGCCTTGAAGACCAACATTGGGCCAAGATATGGACACCCCATTCCTTGCCAGTCCTTCGTGCAACTAAAAGTCCTGGAACTAAGACCACAAACAAACATAGGAATGCTATGAAAAATGCAGGGAAGGCTGACTGGCCGGGAACCTCACAACTTGAGGAAAGCCGTAAGCTCCCCGGGTTTTCTTTCCTCCTTCGTCCCCAGTGGGGTGCTGGAGAGGCCCGAATGCAGGACCAACTCTAGACAAAGGACGTCTGGCAGAAAAAAACCTCATTGTTAATACTTGTCCTACTCAAGCCAAAAACCAAGAGAAAAACTGACCCCTCGTGGAATCAGCGTGGCCGAGTGAAGAAGCGAACGTCTCCCGACCTGGCAGCAATGCGGTAAAGCTGGTTGGCAGGAGGCAATGCTACTCAGTGACCCTCTTCCCCGACCTCCGCCCCGGTGTCTAGGGGGCAGCTGGTACTTCTCCCACCCCCGGCAGCAACGAGGCACAATGAGGTGGCTCAGAGGGGTGACAGTGAGCCTACAATCTAACTGGAAAATGGGCAAAAGACGTGGCCCTCACCAAAGAGAACACACAGAAGACAAACACATGAAAAGACGATCATTTGCCATTAGGAAAATGCAAATTAAAATCACAGTGAGATATTACAATACACCTATCTATTACAACAGCTAAAATTTAAAAGTTGGTGACAGTACCAAGGATGCAGCAAAATTAGATCTCTCCCATATTGCTTCTGAGGACGTTCTGGAAAATAGTTTGGCAGCTTCCTAAAAATACATTCTAAATATACATTTAACATATGCCGGGCATTTATCGCAAAGATGAGAAAGCTTATATCCACACCAAAAACTTAATGTATATGAATATTCATAGGAGTTTTATTTGTAATAGCCAAAACCTGAAAACCCAAATGTCCCTCAATGTAGGAAACAAATGTTGGAGTGTTCACACCATGGAATACTATTCAGCAATGGAAAAAAATAAGCTTTTGATACACTCAACACTTGGATGGATCTCAAGGGAATTATACTGAGTGAAAATAAGCCAATATCAAAAGGTTACAGGTTACATCCTATATGATTCCATTTATATAACACTCAAAATGACAAAATTATAGAGATGGAAAACAGAATAGTGACTGCCAGGGATTAGGAATGGGGAAAGGGGTCTTTGCAGAGGTGGAACAATTCTGTATCTTTTTTTGGCTGTGCCGCAGGGCTTATGGGATCTTAGTCCCCCAACCAGGGACCAAACCTGGGCCCTGGCAGTGAAAGTGCCGACTCCCAACCACTGGGCCACCAGGGGATTCCCAACAATTTTGTATCTTGATTGTAGTAATGGTTACACAAATCAACACATGTGATAAAACTGTACAGAACTACACACACATAGAGGAATGTGCACACACGCACGCACACACACACACACACATAGGAGTGCATGAGGAACCAGCAAAATCGAAAAAAGGTCTATGGGTCATACCAATGTCAATTTCCAGATTTTAACACTGTACTACACTTTTGTAAGATGTTATCACTGGGGAAAACTGGGTGAAGGATACACAGGACCTCTGTGTACTATGTATGTTGTGTCCTGTGAATCTGCAATTATTTCAAAATAAAATATTAAAGAAAAAATCAACACAGCCCACTGCTCATCTGTTCTTTTATGTCCCCAAATACATTCCTCCTTTGAATATCCAATCTTGGTCCAGACACCCAGGAAAGAAGCCGACTTTGGTCTCTCCCCTCCCTCGTCCAGTTAGGCAACACTTCCTAGCTCATCAGCCCTGAAAAAACCTCAGGAGCAGACTTCCCCCTCTCCCATCTCAATGCCACATCCATCCCTGTCAGTCTGAGCCCCTCCCAAATCCAATTCCAACTCTCCTGTGGGCTACCTTCCTCCAACACAAAATTCCTCACCCCAGATCACTCTTCTCCACCTGCTGGGAAAGTCCTCATGTCTACTCTCAGGCTTATAAGAACATCTGCAAACAGCCCCAAACCTTGCCTCTCTATGAAGATTACCCAGGGTTCCCCAAATCAAGTAACTGTCACATCTTCAGCAACTTTCCTGTTCTTTCCACAGAACTCTATCTCAGCACTTGTCACCTTAGCCTGTAACTATTTAGTTATGTACCTGACCCCCAACGTCTGATTTGTCAACCATCCATCTGATGGTTAGTTCCTCTCATTTTATTTGAATAAAAAACATGCATGTCAGGTACATTATAAATGAAATATACTTTTCTGTGTTGGACTGGGGACATCTCAGAAATTTCAAGGGGAAATGCTTCTGTATTATTAAACGACCACTTAAAATATACTTTTTACACATTACACATTCAAGACTTTATGGGTGGTCTCTATACTATTTGTTGACTTGTATTTCCTCTAATCGTGAAAAGTAGCTTTTCAAGAGATATACTTTATATAGTCCACAGACTAACATACTACAGTCCAACAGATCTTTCCTCCCAGGTAAAACAAACAACTGGAATTTCATTAAATGTCAAGGGCTGAGGGGAATTTGCAAAATGATGGTCAAGGACACATAGCAATGGTGGTCATAGACACATAGCAATCTCAAGTTGTATGTCAAGGGCTGAATGGCTCTTCAGGGGACCTGAGATAACACTTAACCATATATTGGCAAATCACCATATATTGGTAAGTAAACAAAGATTTCAGAGCCAAATATATATCTGGAATCATTCAACTTCCTAAATGTCAGCTGAAAAAAAGCCCCACACAACCTAAAAGTTGAGGATTATGTTTTATTCAGGGACCTTACTGAGGACTCTAGCCCAAGATATAGCCTCTCAGATACTCTGAGGAACTGTTCCAAAGAAGTAAGGGGCTTTTTGCTGAAAAAAACAAACAAAAAAAAACACGTAGTTGAACATCAAAACATTACTGCTAATCACAAAAAACATACATCTCAAGTTAATGATGTTAGTGCTTTTCTGTGTATGGGAAGATGCCAGAATCTAGGCCTATTGAAATTATTCCTTTGATGTGCACCTCAGCTATCTGGGACCAGTGTCCTATTTTTCTCCACCCTTAATGTCGGGGGCAGCCACAGTGGCTGATGGCTTGATGATGGGCAACATTCTTTGCTTACAGGAATGGCAGGAGACACTTTTTTTTCCCCCAAAGTTCAGTGAAGGAAAATGATAGGAATTTTACATCCTTATGAAAAGATTTGACTACACCTTTAACTGATTAATCGCTGAGCTAAATGTTAGTTATTGCAATCATGGGCAACAAGGAGGTGAAGATGATGCACCCCTCAAGCAGAATGTCAAAACCATCCAATGCTATTCCTGTTCATGAATAATTTCAAGTCAGTTCTCTGCTTTGGAGTAACCAAGGCTCTTAGCAGGTACCTACAACAATCAACATTTGCTACCACTGAAATATCTCTACCTTATATGACCATTCACAGGCCAAACCTGCAACTCTTCTGCAAAAACTATTACATTCCTAGTCTAAGTACACTCCTCTACCATCAGGAGAATAAAGGGATTTAAAGAAGGTATAGCCCCTGAGAAAACCATAATTCAAAAAGAGTCATGTACCACAATGTTCATTGCAGCTCTATTTACAATAGCCTGGACATAGAAGCAACCTAAGTGTCCATTGACAGATGAATGGATAAAGAAGATGTGGCACGTATATACAATGGAATATTAGCCATAAAAAGAAATGAAATTGAGTTATTTGTAGTGAGGTGGATGGACCTAGAGTCTATCATACAGAGTGAAGTAAGTCAGAAAGAGAAAAACAATACCGTATGCTAACACATACATGTGGAATCTAAAAAAAAAAAAAAAAAGTCATGAATAACCTAGGGGCAGGACGGGAATAAAGATGGAGACCTACTAGAGAATGAACTAGAGGACACGGGGAAGGGGAAGCTGGGACGAAGTGAGAGAGTGGCACTGACATATATACACTACCAAATGTAAAATAGCTAGCTAGTGGGAAGCAGCCGCATAGCACAGGGAGATCAGCTTGGTGCTTTGTGACCACCTAGAGGGGTGGGATAGGGAGAGTGGGAAGGACGGAGACGCAAGAGGGAGGAGATATGGGGATATATGTATACGTAAACTGATTCACTTTGTTATAAGGCAGAAACTAACACACCATTGTAAAGCAATTATCCTCCAATAAAGATGTTAAAAAAATAAAATCATATATACTTACAAGTAAATAAATTATATATATATAATAAAAGAAAGTACAGCAAAGATTTACGACACCAGGTTGGCACAAACATTCATCGTGGTTGCTAGCCAACGGCATCATTTCTCTAATGCCTGCCTGCTATCACGGAAAATTGCTGGGAAAGGTTTAATGTATGTGTGTCAGGAGAGACTTCCCCCCAGGAGAGCTGAATAATCTGTAATTGGACCAGAATTTCTCCGGGAAGTGTGAACTCTGGCAAAGGCATAACACAGCAATCATCCCTCTATTCTTGTCTTTCAAGCAGTACCTGTGCTCCCAGCTACAGACGTACCACATCTCCCCTCCCCAAACCCAACAGCCTTCATAGTCTACTCTTTTTTAGGAGATAGGACTTAAAGTGCCTTATGATATATATTGTGTTAAACTATTATTTCGTTGAATGTTAACACTTGAATTACTTTATGATTATTAAAAATTTATGCATATTGTACCTACCCCACAAAAGTATATCCTCCTTGCTGGGGGAGGCTGGGCAGCAATAGGTACCTAGTACATTTCCTAGAAGCATACTATAGACAAGAGCATAAATTGGAAAAGAAAATGTGTAAGCATAAATTATTTTTCAAGGTATTAATATACACTATTATTTCAATATACATTATTTTAAACATTTAATTAAATATTCAATACTATATTTTAATAGGCACAATATACATAGCTTTCCAGAAATGGAGCTACCAGTCATATCTAAGAAAAACCTTACTTCAACTTTAGCAAGTGCTCACCATTTTGGAAAATCCTATTAGTGGTGATAAAAGTAATTTTAGCTGCTATATTCAAGGCGATTATAAATAAAAGGACAAATAATTGTCTCTATCATATCTTCGGGTTCAATAATTTACAAGCATCATATAATATTATAGATTACTTTGTTATTTCTACTTTAGAGTGTAGACATTAGATCTTTAAAGTTATATATGTAGAAAAATTTTTATCCATGAATTTCTTCTCAGGATGGTAAAGGAAATGTGGACAAAGAACGTCGCTGTCATTTCAGTAAACAAAGGATATTGCAGCCATCAAGCCATCCCCACGTGTGCTCCCTGAGAGGACTCAGGATGGAGTAAAACAGGACACTGGCCCTAGGTAGTTAAGGTACACATCAAAGGAATGATTTCCATGAGCCCAGACTCTTGCATCTGCCCATACACAGAATAGTGCTGAGGTCGTTAACTTGAGATGTCTGTCTTTGTGATTAGCAATAAACTTTTGAAGTTCGACTACATGTTTTTTTCTCCTGTATATCTTGACTCTTCCCTTAGCTCTTTGGAATAGTCCCTCAGAGTTTTCTGAGAGGCTGCATCCCAGGTTTAAGTCCTCAGTAAGTCTGCCGAATAAAACACAATTCTCAACCTTTAGATTGTGCATATTTTTCAGTCAACAGAAACATAAATATTTGTTAGGAAAAGGAAGCACTGAATGGATAGGATTGAGAATTAACAGCCTGTTCTAAGGGGTACCCATCAGGGATGACACATCCTTCTGCAGGAAGCTCCCTAAATAAAGAGATCAAAAGGAAAGGAAAGGAAAGTGGTAACACCGGAGCCTGAAGAGCAAATGTCGCAACGTGCAGTGACGCAGTAAATGTCAAGGGATTACTTCTTGACATCAGTAGTGGGTCTAGTAATTTGAAACAAGAGAGGGTGTGTGGGGAAAAGGAGGCCAGGAGAAGAAAGAAGCACCACAGAGTCATGAGCACAATCTCTCTAAGTCCCTTCACAGATACACAAGGAAGCCAGTGACCTTGACACTGCTGGTGAGGTCGACCCAAGCAGCTCCCCTCCTGTGCTTTACGTGGGGGAGCGGATTCTGTGATGTGGTTCCAGAGACATGGATTTCTGTCCCGATAACGAGAAAGCAAGAGTCTTTATTTCAAATGTAGAAGTAAAAACTGACCCCAAATTAACTGTGTGGAACATCTGATCACAGTTCCTCTTTCTCCTTAAAATATATGCCATCATTTAAGTAATGATTAAAACCTCAATGTTTTTAAAAACATTCTGTTGAAGAGAACGTGTCAAAGCTAGTGTTATGTTCACCATAAATAAATGCATTCATTTGGTAAATATTTCTTTGTAGTGCTTAGTGGGTTCCACGGGAATATGATACTAAGGGAAAAAAGCAGACACAGAAGTTCCACCATGTTCCATGGAGGGGATGAGAGTAAATCCTGGGAATGTGTGTGGAACATCCAGGCTAAGTGCTCCATAGGCGAGTTCGCTCTGTGTTTGTAACAGGAGGGTTTGTGACCCGGAAGAATGACAGAGGGGGAAGGAGGGGATGAGAACAAAGCCTCAGTGACGTTCACTAGGATGAGATGGCGAGTAGAAGTTTCCCATCTGAAGGCGGCTTTGGCAGTGCTTGTTCTAGCGGTGGGACCAGGAGGTTTTGAGAAGCAGAGGCCAAGTGGCTGGAGGGCAAACAGCTGGGAGAGCTGTTCTCTAATGAGTCCACCCTTGGATTTCAGCAATCAAATTAAAATCTAATCTTAATGTAAGGTGGAAAATGTATGTGAGCATTTCCGTGTCGTTCATTTCCAGTGAAGTTGTGTTAATCATTCTAACTTTCATTTCCCAGGAATTCACTGGAGACAGTTTATCTAAGAGAAGCACAGTTATCGAAAACTCAGTCGATACTTTTATGATGCGGCAGGCAATGTCACATTCCAAATGAACAGGAAAGAAACATAATTTCTGGATTTTATGAAGTCCATAGCATCAATCTGTAAGTGTTTCAAGACTTAAAGCTTTTCTTTTTTAATTCTGAAATTCACCTTAAGCACGTTTATAGTTGAAAATGAGCTATAGGGATTCCAGGAACCAACCCCAAGAAGCAATGAAATATGAGAGTATGGTTTTCAAACAGCTCCGTGAGGAAAGTCAGTAATCCTCTCACATTTGTTTGAAGAAACTAATGATTAAATGCTGCTAAAAACATGAATCCAGTAAGACCTCTAGGAAGTGACAGGAACAGGCAGTTAATCCAGTTCATTTTCGCTAAGATAACAGAGTGCACACCTCTGAGGACGATCCATCCTGTAAAGTGTGCCGGTTACTTTTCCAGATTGAAGTTTATGGTCTGTCAACCACGACAGTAAGTAAAGATCACTACCACTATGCCCGTGAAATCCAATCCCCAGAAGTGTAAAGTTAAACCTCTAATTCTTGCTATCTTGCCTGCTTTTTTTTCTCCTTCTAATTGGATTAGAGCTGTTTAATTACAAATGGATGGGGATTTTTTTTTCTCCTTCTTTTTAATATTTTTTCTTGGACTGAACTTCTAATAAGATTCACTTCTAAGGTTTGGTTTTGTCTTACTATTTAAGATTTTTTTTTTCTTGACTATGAGATAAAGGGAACAGAATCTTAAAAAAACAATTCAACTGATAGTTATACAAGGACATTTTTATGGACACATTTCTGAATTGATATTAAATATTTGATTCACTAAAGAAAAAATAAGGAATCTACTTCAACTTCTCCTCCATCCCCACAATCCCCATCCATCACTTCTCACCGGGCCATCTGAGGAGTGTTCACTAGGAATCAGAATCAACAGATACATTTAACCAACTGTAAATATTACACACTGCTTTTGAAGATATTTTACCCTCAGAACTCAATGGTAGTAAAAAACCCAAAGTTAACTGTAAAGATTTTTGCTTTTAAACACTCAATGGGATATACTGCATTTAGTATCTCTATGGATTCACTAGATGTTTTGGGTTTTTTTAACATCTTTATTGGAGAATAATTGCTTTACAAAGGTGTGTTAGTTTCTGCTTTATAACAAAGTGAATCAGCTATACGTATACATATATCTCCATATCTCCTCCTTCTTGCGTCTCCCTCCCACCCTCCCTATTCCACCCCTCCAGGGTGCCGCAAAGCACCAAGCTGATCTCCCTGTGCAATGCAGCTGCTTCCCACTAGCTATCTATTTTACATTTGGTAATGTATATATGTCCATGCCACTCTCTCACTTCGTCCCAGCTTACCCTTCCTCCTCCCCGTGTCCTCAAGTCCATTCTCTACATCTGCATTTTTATCCTGTCCTGCCCTTAGGTTCTTCAGAAACTTTTTTTTTTTTTTTAGATTCCATATATACGTGTTAGCATACAGTATTTGTTTTTCTCTTTCTGACTTACTTCACTCTGTATGACAGACTCTAACTCCAACCACCTCATTACAAATACCTCCATTTCATTTCTTTTTATGGCTGAGTAATATTCCATTGTATATATGTGCCACCTCTCCTTTATCCATTCATCTGTCAATGGACACTTAGGATGCTTCCACGTCCTGGCTATTGTAAATAGAGCTGCAATGAATATTGTGGTACATGACTCTTTTTGAATTACGGTTTTCTCAGGGTATATGCCCAGTAGTGGGATGGCTGGGTCATATGGTAGTTCTATTTTTAGTTTTTTAAGGAAACTCTATACTGTTCTCATAGTAGCAGTATCAATTTATATTCCCACCAACAGTGCAAGAGGGTTCCCTTTTCTCCACACCCTCTCCAGCATTTATTGTTTGTAGATTTTTTGATGATGGCCATTCTGACTGGTGTGAGGTGATACCTCATTGTAATTTTGATTTGCATTTCTCTAATGATTAGTGATGTTGAGCTTTCTTTCATGTGTTTGTTGGCAATCTGAATATCTTCTTTGGAGAAATGTCTATTTAGGTCTTCTGCCCATTTTTGGATTGGGTTGTTTGTTTATTTGATATTGAGCTGCATGAGTTGCTTGTATATTTTGGAGATCAATCCTTTGTCTGTTGCTTCATTTGCAAATATTTTCTCCCATTCTGAGGGTTGTCTTTGCATTCTGTTTTTGGTTTCCTTTGCTGTGCAAAAGCTTTTAAGTTTCATTAGGTCCCATTTGTTTATTTTTGTTTATATTTCCATTTCTCTAGGAGGTGAGTTAAAAAGGATCTTGCTGTAATTTATGTCATAGAGTGTTCTGCCTATGTTTTCTTCTGAGAGCTTTATAGTGTGTGGTCTAACATTTCGGTCTTTAATCCATTATGAGTTTATTTATGTGTATGATGTTAGCGAGTGTTCTAATTTCATTCTTTTACATGTAGCTGTCCAGTTTTTCCAGCACCACTTATTGAAGAGGCTGTCTTGATTCACTAGGTTTTAATTCCTCAGGAAACAGGTATTGCACCATCAGGATTGCTTTTTTTGTTTTGTTTTTGTTTGTTTGTTTGTTTTAAAATAAATTTATTTATTTTATTTACATTTATTTTTGGCTGTGTTGGGTCTTTGTTGCTGCTCGCGGGCTTTCTCTAGATGCAGCAAGCGGGGGCTACTCTTTGTTGTGGTGTGTGGGCTTCTCATTGCAGTGGGTTCTCTTGTTGCCGAGCACGGGCTCTAGGAACATGGGCTCAGGAGTTGTGGCTCTCCAGCTCTAGAGCGTAGGCTCCATAGTTGTGGCGCACAGTCTTAGTTGCTTCACGGCATAAAGGATAGTCCTAGACGAGGGCTTGAACCCGTATCCCCTGCATTGGCAGGCAGATTCTTAACCACTGCACCACCAGGGAAGCCCAGATTTGTGGTTTTTGAATTTATGTTGTGGTTAGATTCGGAGACTGCCCCAAATTCATTGACATCTAGAAGAGAAAGCTCCCTGCTAACCATATGCCACCAGGGAGAACAAAGATTAATTCTAAACAAGGTCGTGTAACAAGAGCGCCCATCTGTTTCACAGAGGTTACACGGTCCAATGACACGGAAGCATCTGGAAAAAGCAAGCATATATTTATAGCAAAGGATTCAGGCTGCTTACGTTTACTGTTCTCAAGGATAAGCAGTGGAATGCCAAGTAAGAGTGTTCCTTTGTACACCTGAAACAAATATCTCAACTATATTTCAATAAAAAATGAAAAGGAAAAAAATAAAAAGTAAAGTAATTGGTAATAAGAAGATTACTCCTCATATATTTAATATATTTTGTTATTAATTAAATAGACATTAGTCTATTTTTTCTTGATAAAACTTAAATATCCCTTGGAATACCATTATTAAACTATTAAGGCAAAATTAAGACTCTATTTAGATACCTTTCAAACAAGATTTCAGACCTGAAATGAGTAATTACAGTTATATCAACACAATAAAGGTTTGAAAGATTTCCAAGGAGTCCCCAAGCCAGACCCAAGTGCACACATCAGTTTTTCCTTCCAGAGGCACCTTCATATGAGTAAGACTCATGTCCTATGGAGTGACACATGACCTAGGAATTACATGTCAAATAAGAACAAACCTCCCTACTGTCCACACCAGCTATTGGCTCTGGGCCCCTCAGCTTACCCCACTGACCTCATTGACATAGTGGGCGGGCCTCAGCACTGTGCCCTTCACCGTGGTGAACACAATGTTACGCTTTATCAGTAGGGGGTGCTGGAGGCACACGGCAGGGGGAAAGGGGGCTTCTGGTGTGCGGGTGTTGGCCTTTTCCTCCCCGCCTGCTGCACAGGTGATCCACAGTGTGGGTGTGTGAGGACATGGGTTGGGGGTCCTCTGGCCAGCCATGACTGCAGCCACAAACCAGAGCACATAGAGTCCCTCGGAGCTTTGTAGTCCTGGCTGAGGCCCCGTGACCTCTTCACTCCCCACGTGGACACGAGACACTGTGCACCTGTTCCAACCACGGCTCACCTGGGCCCTGAGCTCTGTTTCCTGGGCTCTCTCAGCGTGGATGCGGCAGGCTCTGGGCTCTGCCCGTGGGGCATCCTGACGCCGGCAGGCCCGACCACAAGCTGTGGCTCACCTGCTGCCCTAAGTTTGTTTTCCACTTGCCCAGAGACTGGGGACAAAGTGTGGTCTGGGCAAACCAGGGCTCTGCGGACACACCTAGTCCAGGGAGAAGGTCTCCCTCCAAGTCTCTCCTTGCTTGGGTCCTAAAGCCATCTTCAAATCTTTGTACTCTCCCAGCACAGGTTAACCATTCATTATAGTAAGTTTCCCTGTTTACTTTACCCTGAGGCTTCTATCCCCTGATTGGACCCCCACTGATAGCACAGCCAATCCCCAGGGCCTGACATCTCACTTTCTGCCCTAAAGCAACTAATTCCTATATCCATTTGAATGAATGAGTAGACAACTCAAACCTAACAGGACCAAGACACGTTTTTTATTTCCAACCCTTCACCAAACCACTTCGATGTAGCTCTGAATGGCAACTTTATTGCCCAGGCCAAATTCCTTGGGATACCCCTTCATTCCTCTTTCTCACAGTCTGTATCCAGACCACCAGAACACAGGTACCAGTCCCCTCCACCAGGAAGCATACACACCCACTGAAGCAGCCTAACCCACTGGAAGCAGACACCAAAAACAACGGGAACTATGAACCTGCAGCCTGCAAAATGGAGACCCCAAACACAGTAAGTTAAGCAAACAGAGAAATACACACCAGATGAAAGAGCAAGGTAAAAACCCACCAGGCCTAACAAATGAAGATGAAATAGGCAGTCTCCCTGAAAAAGAATGAAGAGTCATGAGAGTAAAGATGATCCAAAATCTTGGAAATAGAATGGAGAAAATTCAAGAAACGTTGAACAAGAACGTAGAAGAACTAAAGACCAAACAAACAATGAAGAACAACACAATAAATGAAATCAAAAGTTCTCTAGAAGGAATCAATAGCAGCATAATTGAGGTAGAAGAACGGATACATGACCTGGAAGATAAAGTAGTAGAAATAACTACTGCAGAGCAGAATAAAGAAAAAAGAATGAAAAGAATTGAGGACAGTACCAGAGATCTTTGGGACAACATTAAACGCACCAACATTCGAATTATAGGGGTCCCAGAAGAAGACAAGAAATAGAAAGGGACTGAGAAAATACTTGAAGAGATTATAGTTGAAAACTTCCCTATTATGGGAAAGAAGATAGTTAATCAAGTCCAGAAAGCACAGAGAGTCCCATACAGGATATATCCAAGGAGAAACACGCCAAGACACCTACTAAACTATCAAAAATTAAATACAAAGAAAAAATATTAAAAGCAGGAAGGGAAAAACAACAAATAACATACAAGGGAATTCCCATAAGGTTAACAGCTGATCTTCAGCAGAAACTCTGCAAGCCAGAAGGGAGTAGCAGGACATATTTAAAGAGATGAAAGGGGAAAACCTACAACCAAGATTACCCAGCAAAGATCTCATTCAGATTTAATGGAACAATTAAAACCTTTACAGAGAAGCAAAAGTTAAGAGAATTCAGCACCACCAAACCAGCTTTACAACAAATGCCAAAGGAACTTTTCTAGGCAGGAAACACAAGAGAAGGAAAAGACCTACAATAACAAACCCAAAACAATTAAGAAAATGGTAAAAGGAATATACATATCAATAACTACCTTATATATAAATGAATTAAATGCTCCAACCAAAAAAGACTGGCTGAATGGATACAAAAACAAGACCAGTATATATCCTGTCTAAAAGAGAACCAATTCAGACTTTCGGACACATACAGACTGAAAGTGAGGGGATGGAAAAAGATATTCCATGCAAATGGTAATCAAAAGAGAGCTGGAGTAGCAATTCTCATATCAGAAAAAATAGACTTTAAAATAAAGACCATTACAAGAGACAAAGAAGGACACTACATAATGATCAAGGGAGCAATATTTATAAATTTTATAGACATATACAATTTATAACAATTGTAAATATTTATGCACCCAACATAGGAGCACCTCAATACATAAGGCAAATGCTAACAGCCATAAAAGGAGAAATCAGCACTAACATAATGATAGTAGGTGACTTTAACACCTCAATTTCACAAATGGACAGACCATCCAAAATGAAAATAAATAAGGAAGGGCTTCCCTGGTGGCGCAGTGGTTGAGAGTCTGCCTGCTGATGCAGGGGACACGGGTTCGAGCCCTGGTCTGGGAGGATCCCGTGTGCCGCGGAGCGGCTGGGCCCGTGAGCCACAACTGCTGAGCCTGCGCGTCTGGAGCCTGTGCCCCGCAACGGGAGGGGCCGCAACAGTGAAAGGCCCACGCACCGCGATGAAGAGCGGTCCCCGCACCGCGATGAGGAGTGGCCCCCACTTGCCTCAACTGGAGGGGGCCCTCGCACAAACCGAAGACCCAACACAGCCAAAAAAAAAAAAAAAACCTTAAATAAATAAATAAAACACATGTTAGGTCATCAAATAATGTTAATAAAAAAAATAAAATAAAATAAATAAGGAAACACAAGCTTTAAATGATACATTAAACAAGATGGACTTAATTGATATTTATAGGACATTCCATCCAAAAACAACAGAATACACTTTCTTCCCAAGTCCTCATGGAACATTCTTCAGGATAGATCATATCTTGGGTCACAAATCAAGCCTTGGTAAATTTAAGAAAACTGAAATCGTATCAAGTATCTTTTCTGACCACAACACTATCAGACTAGATATTAATTACAGGAAAAAAATCTGTAAAAAATACAAACACATGGAGGCTAAACAATACACTATTTAATAACCAAGAGATCACTGAAGAAAACAAAGAGGAAATCAAAAAATACCTAAAAGCAAATGACAATGAAAACACGATGACCCAAAACCTATGGGATGCAGCAAAAGCAGTTCTAAGAGGGAAGCTTATAACAATACAACACTACCTCAAGAAACAAGAAAAATCTCAAATAAACAACCTAACTTTACACCTAAAGCAATTAGAGAAAGAAGAACCAAAAAACCCCAAAGTTAACAGAAGGAAAGAAATCATAAAGGTCAGATCAGAAATAAAAGAAAAAGAAATTAAGGAAGCAACAGCAAAGATCAATAAAACTAAAAGCTGGTTCCTTGAAAAGATACACAAAATTGATAAACAATTAGCCAGACTCATCAAGAAAAACAGGGAGAAGACTCAAATCAATAGAATTAGAAATGAAAAAGGAGAAGTAACAACTGACACTGCAGAAATACAAAGGATCATGAGAGATTACTACAAGCAAATATATGCCAACAAAGTGGACAACCTGGAAAAAATGGACAAATTCTTTGAAAAGCACAACCTTCTGAGACTGAACCAGGAAGAATTAGAAAATATAAACAGACCAATCACAAGCACTGAAATTGAGACTGTGATTAAAAATTTTCCAACAAACAGAAGTCCAGGAACACATGGCTTCACAGGTGAATTCTATCAAACATTTAGAGAAGAGCTAACACCTATCCTTCTCAAACTCTTCCAAAATACAGCAGAGAGAGGAACACTCCCAGA
Source organism: Balaenoptera acutorostrata (assembly GCF_949987535.1). Lineage (NCBI taxonomy): Eukaryota > Metazoa > Chordata > Mammalia > Artiodactyla > Balaenopteridae > Balaenoptera > Balaenoptera acutorostrata. Next base: position 787,161 of record NW_026646471.1, read on the forward strand.
CTCATTCTACGAGGCCACCATCACCCTGATACCCAAACCAGACAAAGATGTCACAAAGAAAGAAAACTACAGGTCAATATCATGGATGAACATAGATGCAAAAATCCTCAACAAAATACTAGCAAACAGAATCCAACAGCACATTAAAAGGATCATACACCATGATCAAGTGGGGTTTATTCCACGAATGCAAGGATTCTTCAATATAAACAAATCAATCAATGTGATAAACCATATTAACAAATTGATAGAGAAAAACCATATGATCATCTCAATAGATGCAGAAAAGGCTTTTGACAAAATTCAACACCGATTTATGATAAAAACCCTCCAGAAAGTAGGCATAGAGGGAGCTTACCTCAACATAATAATGGTCATATATGACAAACCCACAGGCAACATTGTTCTCAATGGTGAAAAACTGAAACCATTTCCACTAAGATCAGGAACAGGACAAGGTTGTCCACTGTCACCACTATTATTCAACATAGTTTTGGAAGTTTTAGCCACAGCAATCAGAGAAGAAAAAGCAATAAAAGGAATCCAAATCGGAAAAGAAGAAGTAAAGCTGTCACTCTTTACAGATGACATGATACTATACATAAAGAATCCTAAAGATGCTACCAGAAAACTACTAGAGCTGATCAACGAATTTGGTAAAGTAGCAGGATACAAAATTAAGGCACAGAAATTTCTTGCATTCATATACACTAATTATGAAAAATCTGAAAAAGAAATTAAGGAAGCACTCCCATTTACCACTGCAACAAAAAGAAGAAAATACCTAGGAATAAACCTACCTAAGGAGACAAAGGACCTATATGCAGAAAACTATAAGACACTGATGAAAGAAATTAAAGAAGATACAAACAGATGGAGAGATATACCATGTTCTTGGATTGGAAGAATCAACATTGTGAAAATGACTATACTACCCAAAGCAATCATCTACAGATTCAATGCAATCCCTATCAAACTACCAATGGCATTTTTCACAGAACTAGAACAAAAAATTTCACAATTTGTATAGAATCACAAAAGACCCCGAATAGCCAAAACAATCTTGAGAAAGAAAAACGGAGCTGGAGGAATCAGGCTCCCTGACTTCACACTCTACTACAAAGCTACAGTAATAAAGACTATATGGTGCTGACACAAAAACAGAAATATACATCAATAGAACAGGATAGAAAGTCCAGAGATAAACCCATGCACATATGGTCACCTTATTTTTGATAAAGGAGGCAAGAATATACAATGGAGAAAAGACAGCCTCTTCAATATATGGTGCTTGGAAAACTGGACAGCTACATGTAAAAGAATGAAATTAGAACACTCCCTAGGAGAACAGTATGGAGGTTCCTTAAAAAACTAAAAATAGAACTACTATATGACCCAGCAATCCCACTACTGGGCATATACCCTGAGAAAACCATAATTCAAAAAGAACCATGTACCAAAATGTTCATTGCAGCTCTATTTACAATAGCCAGGACATGGAAGGAACCTAAGTGTCCATCATCAGATGAATGGATAAAGAAGATGTGGCACATATATACAATGGAATATTACTCAGCCATAAAAAGAAATGAAATGGAGGTATTTGTAATGAGGTGGATGGAGTTAGAGTCTGTCATACAGAGTGAAGTAAGTCAGAAAGAGAAAAACAAATACAGTATGCTAACACATATATACGGAATCTAAGGGGAAAAAAAAAAAAAAAGGCCATGAAGAACCTAGTGGCAAGATGGGAATAAAGACACAGACCTACTAAAGAATGGACTTGAGGATATGGGGAGGGGGAGGGGTGAGATGTGACAGGGTGAGAGAGTGGCATGGACATATATACACTAACAAATGTAAAATAGATAGCTAGTGGGAAGCAGCCACATAGCACAGGGAGATCAGCTCAGTGCTTTGTGACCGCCTGGGGGGGGTGGGATTGGGAGGGTGGGAGGGAGGGAGATGCAGGAGGGAGGAGATATGGGAACGTGTGTATATGTGTAGCTGATTCACTTTTTTATAAAGCAGAAACTAACACACCTTTGTGAAGCAATTATACTTCAATAAAGATGTTTAAAAAAAAACAAAAAAAAATTGTCTGAATTTTATTAAGATGACAGTTTATCTGCTTTTTTCTATTAATATAAAAAATAAGATTGTTTTTGGATTTGTTTAAAAAAAAAAACAAAAAAAACTAAAAATAGAACTACTATATGACCCAGCAATCCCACTACTGGGCATATACCCTGTGAAAACCATAATTCAAAAAGAGTCATGTACCAAAATGTTCATTGCAGCTCTATTTACAATAGCCAGGACATGGAAGCAACCTAAGCGTCCATCATCGGATGAATGGATAAAGAAGATGTGGCACATATATACAATGGAATATTACTCAGCCATAAAAAGAAACGAAATGGAGTTATTTGTAGTGAGGTGGATGGAGTCAGAGTCTGTCATACAGAGTGAAGTAAGTCAGAAAGAGAAAAGCAAATACAGTATGCTAACACATATATATGGAATCTAAGGGAAAAAAACAAAGGTCATGAAGAAACTAGTGGCAAGACGAGAATAAAGACACAGACCTACTAGAGAATGGACTTGAGGATATGGGGAGGGGGAAGGGTAAGCTGTGACAAAGTGAGAGAGTGGCATGGACATATATACACTACCAAACGTAAAATAGCTAGCTAGTGGGAAGCAACCGCATAGCACAGGGAGATCAGCTCGGTGCTTTGTGACCACCTAGAGGGGTGGGATAGGGAGGGTGGGAGGGAGGGAGATGCAAGAGGGAAGAGATATGGGAACATATGTATATGTATAACTGATTCACTTTGTTATAAAGCAGAAACTAACACACCATTGTAAAGCAATTATACTCCAATAAAGATGTTAAATAAAATAAAATAATGATAAAGTTGAAAAAAAAAACACTCCCTAACACCATACACAGATATCAACTCAAAATGGATTAAAGACCTAAATGTAAGGCCAGACACTATAAAACTCTTAAAGGAAAACATAGGCAGAACACTCCATGACATAAATCACAGCAAGATCCTTTTTGACCCACCTCCTAGAGAAATGGAAATAAAAACAAAAATAAATAAATGGGACCTAATGAAACTTAAAAGCTTTTGCATAGCAAAGGGGACCACAAAGAAGATGCAAAGGCAGCCCTCAGAATGGGAGAAAATATTTATAAACGAAGCAACTGACAAAGGATTAACCTCCAAAATTTACAAGCAACTCATGCAGCTCAATATCAAAAAAACAAACAACTCAATCCAAAAATGGGCAGAAGACCTAAATAGACATTTCTCCAAAGAAGATATACAGATTGCCAACAAACACATGAAAGAAAGCTCAACATCACTAATCATTAGAGAAATGCAAATCAAATCTACAATGAGATATCACCTCACACCAGTCAGAATGGCCATTATCAAAAAATCTACAAACAATAAATGCCGGAGAGGATGTGGAGATAAGGGAACCCTCTTGCACTGTTGGTGGGAATATAAATTGATACAGCCACTATGAAGAACAGTATGGAGGTTCCTTAAAAAACTTAAAATAGAACTACCATAAACCCAGCATTACCATTACTGGCATATACCCTGAGAAAACCATAGTTCCAAAAGAGTCATGTACCACAATGTTCATTACAGCTCTATTTACAATAGCCAGGACATGGAAGCAACCTACGTTCCCATCGACAGATGAATGGATAAAGAAGATATGGCACATATATTCAATGGAATATTACTCAGCCATAAAAGGAAACGAAATTGAGTTATTCGTAGTGAGGTGGATGGACCTAGAGACTGTCATACAGAGTGAGGTAAATTAGAAAGAGAAAAACAAATACCATATGCTAACACATGTATATGGAATCTAAAAAAAAAAAAAAAAAAAACAAGAATGGTTCTGAAGAACCTAAAAGCAGGACAGGAATAAAGATGCAGACGTAGAGAATGCACTTGAGGATATGGGGAGGGGGAAGGGTAAGCTGGGACGAAGTGAGAGAGTGGCATGGACTTATAAATACTGCCAAATAGAAAATAGATAGCTAGTGGGAAGCAGCCGCAAAGCACAGGGTGATCAGCTTGGTGCTTTGTGACCACCTAGAGGGGTGGGATAGGGAGGGTGGGAGGGAGATGCAAGAGGTAGGAGATATGGGGATATAAATATATGTATAGCTGATTCACTTTGTTATAAAGCAGAAACTAACACATCACTGTAAAGCAATTATTCTCCAATAAAGATGTTAAAAAAAATTTGAGGGGGATTTGAAATATATGTAGAATGAAGCAGTATGACAATAAAAGTCAAAGGTGAAAGAAATACGTAGTGCTAAAGTATTCTTAGGTTCTATCATTCCTGTAGAAATAGAAAAGTGAAATATTCTGGTATTGTTAACGAAGTGGTTAAGAATTATTTGTGTAAGACTGTGATAAATCAGTAATGATTTTAATCTCTAAGGGAACAATCATTAAAAGTTAAAAGGATAAGACACAAGCTAATATATGGTAATGTTTTAAATAGGAAACAAAAATGATTAAACCCAAATAAAACATAAAAGGGAAGAAATGTTATACTACAGAAACAAACGTTTGTATAAAATGAAAGATGATATAGCTATGCTACTCAGACACTTTAAGGCTATAAACATTAGAGATGAAGACAAAATGGATCATCATGATTGAGCTGTCAATCCAACAGGAAGATATGAATCCTAAATCTCTATTTGTCTAATAGTCAAACTTCACAATATGTAGAGCCAAATTTGACTAAATGTAGACTTGAAGAATCCATATTTGTAATGTGAGACTTTAACAAGCCTTCTCCACTGCTAAAAAAAAAAAATATCAGTAACGATAGAGACTTTAAATACATGATTAGCAAACTTGATGTAATTGATATATATATATGGACTACTGTACTCTATTTAAAGGTGTATGTGAGGCCACTCTCAATTTCTGAGACAGACCACATTCTATCTTTGGAATATGTATCTCTCTAAATACACCTGCTTTCACCTTAAGAAAAAAAAAGAAAGTAACATTACTTTTTACAGTGATCTTTCTAAAAAGTACAGCATTTGAAATAGCAATAGTCACCATTTTAATCTCTTTCACTGATAAAACCACACCAAGAGCAAACATAGTACAATTCTCAGGTCATTCTTTAATTAATCAGTAATTATTATGAATATTATATATAAGCCATAATGCTAAACATGGAATATGAAAATCCTACTGATAAGGAATTTATAGTTAAGTTGAAAGATAAGACATATGCCCACATAACAATAATATAAATCAAAAAGAGGCAAGTGACCAAGGAAAAGAAGATATAAAGCACAACAAGACTCCAAGGATGTCCTACCTACAAAGGACATTATTGGAACAACAAGCAAAGCACTGGAATCTGAGGGTTAGATGACAGCAGTATATCAATGTCAATTTCATGATGGTGCTGGTTGAATTGTGGTTAAGTGTGTGCTACATTGTAGGAAATACACACTAAAGTATTGACGGACTATCAAGCATAATGTTGACAATTTATTTGCAAATGATACAGAAGAAGAATTGTTCTTCATAGTGTACCTGCAACTTTATTGTACCTCTGAGACTGTTTCAAAAGAAAAAAATTCAAATTTTTAAATGATGATTGTAAATAAAGTGGTATCATTCTAAATTTGACAAAAGTTTTAAAAATGTATTCCCTGTTAATTCATGTTGCCTATAAACACACCGGTATTTACTCTGCTTTGTTCAGCAAAATCTTCAGACCCTTGAGGGGAAGGTCCAGTTTTAATTTAATTTACATGATGCACAACCTTTGTTACCTTCAATCCTACCAACCTTAGAGACAGTTATTTGTTGTTTGACAATCTTAGATATTTTAAGTTCTATGCCCACATTTATTTTTATTTAAAAAAATAATAGTGTTGAATGCCCTAGAAACTTCTTTTTACATCCATTTGATGGTGACAAAAAGTTGATGTTCTCCTTATGAATTATTAGAAACCCTATTTAAAAATGAGGAAATTGAAGCTGAGGAAGCATCAATAAGTCACTGGAGGTGTCCATGAGCTTGTGGTGTTGGAACCTGGGCCACGTTCCTCTGACTTTTCACCCGAGTTCCCTCCATCACATGGTGTGTCTTTGCTCCTCCTGGAAGGTCGTGTCCAGTTCTCCCTGAGAGTCAGGAAATTCTGTGCCTCAGAGCACAGTCATCAGGAGGGGACCAGGGTCACCCCCAGCGCTGAGCTGACAACCTCTTTGGGTCAGTTCCCTCTTTTCTAACAATAGTACTTCTTCCTCCTAAGTTGGGGGTAAGGCACTTGGAGGATTAAATATAAGGCACTTAGATCAGTGCTTGGTGTATAATAAACATTAAATTATTACTATTCTAAAAATCAGATACCCTGATTTTTAAATGATCATGGCTCTTTTAGGAACTTAAACAACTAGAATGAAGGGATTTGAACAAATGCAATTTTCACTACTAGGGAATATGTATCTCAATTTTCTCTTAATTTAGGGGGAGCTCCTTGGTTTGCTAGAAGCACATTCATCACCTAACTGGAGAAACCTTCGTCCACCACTGTTGTCTGTCAGTCAGAATGTAACAGATATGTCTCAGTCTTCATCTCTAGAAAACTGAAGACCCTTATATGCCAATAGGTCCCTGGGAGTCTATCCTTAATGACCCAGAATTCTAAAAATACGTAAAAATTTTAAACTCTCATTTACCCTTTTCAAAGTTTCAACCATTCCGCTTCTCACCACTTTTTGTGTAGAGCAGGTTACAGTAAGCTACTACACCCTCCTAAAAAGAATCACTCATTACTTTGCACGTGTAGTCCTGTTATCACAAAGAAGTAAAAATAGAACAAACATGTTCAATATGGAACCTTACTCACGATCCTATCAATCAGTCTGAAGAGGCAAAAAGTATTTGAAAACCATATAACAGAAAGTCCAAAGAGGTCTCAGAACCAAGCCTATCATCAGATTCCACTCATCAATTCATATATATATTCATTTAATGTTTACTGAATACTTCCTAAGTGCCCAATACTACCTAAATCTAAGTGCTGGGGATGTTGTCGTGGACAAAAGAAATAGTTCTGCCTTCTTTGGGCCTGTATTTTAATGGATGTTTCTCAGGAATTAGCATGAGTTCTGTCTGTATACAAGGCATATACAATTACCTGTTATTCGTAATGGGTGCTTTAAGTTCCTCTACTGAAGATGGTGATCAAAACAATCCAGCCCATTCGTACCGAAACTAGTATCACTGTGAACCACTCCCACCAAAAAGTGATTGTTTTCCTGACACAGTGGAAGTCTGAACCATCAAATTTAAAGACATCAACAATATAAAGAAAACCACAAGTGTAACCAGTGCCATACGGTACTGGTTCTCCTTTCACGGGGTATGACAGTAAGAAATTCTGGGTAGCTATCTGGTTTGTCCAGAGTCAGAAATTTATATTTTGTGAAAGTAATTTACTTTGAAAGGCTAAAAACTCCCAAATAAAATACTCTAAATCACTGCAAAATAAAATTCCCTCATAAATATAGCTGTCCCCAATGTTCTCTATTTTTTCTGTATATGTTTCTGCACATGGATATACCAGCTTAAAATAAAACGTTCATGTGTCTTCATATAATATACAGACATGTATATTATGTATCTACATAAACGCATGTACATAGTATATGGAATGTGTGCACGAGATACACATTTACACGCACACCGACGTCACACCGTTAAGACCCGTTGAAGGCATTACTCTCCCTGGTGTTTCCTCCTTTCTTCCACCTGGTTCTTGGTTGAGAGAGGGCTGGCAGGAAACACTCGAGGGAAATGAAAGCTCTCTGTACCTCCAAATGGTCCCATTTTTTCCAGTTTCTATCATGTACTGACTATCAGGTAACAAAACACTCATGCCCTCCCTCTCCACCTCGTGATCGAGTCACGTGTCTGCACCCACGATGGGGACCAGGCGCCAGCGCTACATCACCCACAGACTGGGTGACACGCCAGGAGAAATCCCGGCCTCAAAGGGACACTGCATGGACGCACGCTTTAAAAGTACCAAATCCAAGAACGGACAAGCAGGTGGAACACATTCTCCTCAAGGGGGTGGTCAGGGCCAGGGGTCTGACTCCTGCCCACCACACGTGTCTCCAGAGCCAGAAATTACTTGACTAGGCACAGAAAAACCCAGGACCAACCAAGACCAGGCCCCAGAGAGCACAGAGGTTTAAATACCAGCCAGACCACAGGCAAGAACAGAAACAAAATGAAAAAAATAGGGGCACACGGAGACTTTCTCCCAGATACAATCCAGTACACTGAAAAGAGAATCTCTTTCTCACTACGTGAATCAATGTCATTTAATGCTGTGCCCCAGCTACAGCCATTTCATGCAGCCCTGCCTGGACTGCACTTCTGAGAGCACCACGCCCTGGTCATTCTCCTCACTCCCCTTCCCTGCCAACTTCTTAAGAGAAAGTGCTACTAGAAGAAAGACACAACGTCCTGCCACTCCGTGAATGAAACTCCGGCAGACAGAGAAACAGAGTCAGAATGAATTAAATCCCAGGCTCAGCACCAACACGGCCTCTGTGACCTTGGGCAGGACGTGTGGACTCTCCATGCCAAGTTTCCTCATCTGTAAAATGGGTAATAATAGCAGCTACTGATAGTTTTCATGTGAAGATTAAATGCATCAGTGTGTCACACTATACTCCTCTCAAATTAGCCTCCGCCTAAGTATTGATTATATTTTAAAAGAGGGAATCTGAAAGACCTCATGTACAACATGGTTTGAATCACAATTTTTAAAACTATGAGACCACACATTTATTCAATATTTTCCTAGAAATTATTTTTACAAACCCATAGTTATGTAAATTCAGTGCCCCCGTAACAAATTTCCTCAGAGGACATGGAAGCAACGAGCCTGGACGTATATGTTGTTACATCCTCACACATAAAATTTCCCTGTTACTCACATTCTCATAGAGAGCTTGAAGGGTCTCCAGATCAACCACAGAATTGTCCAAGTTCACCACAGCTGCGCAAAAAAGACAAAAGAAAGAATATAAATTGCCATAAGCCAACTGTGAAAAGCTCCAACCACCTCAAACAATAGTGACCGCCACAGAGTGCAGTTCATACCCGGCAGGCAGAGGATGGGGGCTCTGCCTTCACTGCAGCCTCTTGTCGGGCGCCCCCCCCCCCCAGGCCGAACTGGCATTTCAATGGGTCAGGTGTCAAGTGTCAAAGCTTTCACACGCTCCACAAATACAAAATCCCAGGAAGAGGGCCCAACGGTCACAGAGAAACTGTGAGTCTGTCTCTTTCATGACTCACCTGAATGAATTTGAAAAATCTGCTTAATACCAGAAAAATAGGCAAATCACTCATGTTACTGCCACATCCTGGTTTTACGCCAATAAATGCACATATCTGCCAATTTATGTAAAGACATTTGACAAAGATTAAATCTAATCACTAAACTGGTAGACTAATATGGAAACAGCAGGTGCATTTCCTGTTGCAACTTTTTAAATTGTTATAATCGAAGGATAATTCTTTGATCATGGTATTGAGATTGGCACAGATGCAACCCTAAAAATCCATCTTTAATATACAAACTGTCCTGCTTATACAAGGAAGAAGTGGAATGGATAATCAAAAACTGGAAATATGTTCTTAAATGTATTTTTTGGCCTGGGAAACGTAATGAATTTTGGAATTGGTGTGTTTTATTACTTAATTTAGGTGTAGGTTAACCAAAAGCATTTTGCATTTGTTGTGCAAAAATTAGCCGGAAGTGAGGTGAATTTGCTCTGATCAACTGTGTGCCAAGTAGTCACTGAAGCTGTTGTGGGATTAAAGATTCCTGGGAGAAAAATCACAGAGTGGATAATCAAAAAGTGGTTAGACTTACTTTGAAAATTGTGGCATTTCACAATGCTTTTTTCCTCAAAGCTTAAAGTACATGACACATTTTCTAGTTGACTCTGGCAAAATCCCAAGAAAGAATTTAGAAAGCCAAATTCGATACTGAAACACAGGATGGATAAGAAATCTCACCAAGATAATTTAGCATTTCTGTCTGGAGCTGGGAAGTGAGTCCAGATTCACCAAAAAATATCATATCAACTAGAATATAATACTTCTAGCCAAATAATATTCCACTATCTCAATCTCCAAAAAAATTAGATCTCAAGTTTAAATCTAAGAATTAAGATTTGCAATCAAATACTTTTTACTCTTTAGACCATATAAGGCAAGCATACCACAAACAGTTTAATGTTTCAAAGTAGTAAACCATAGCCCAACTATGACTAAATGTCAAAAGCTAATTAAAAGGGATTAACAAATGATTTTCACTAGAGGTAATATGGCTAAAAATAATGTAACAAAATACATAAAACTAAAATAAAGATAGCATCTTCACGCATGGAATTACCATTTTTAGATTACAAATCTTTATATTCGTGCAGAGTCTAGCCCTTAAGGAGACTCTTAGAGTGAATCCAAAGTTCTCTAACTTTGGAATTCATTAGCTAATAATCCAGTATTTCTATATTCCTTGGGTAATATACCAAGAGATCGATGGGAAACTATGGAGGAAATGCTAGTCTTCCACTTAACACAAGGTTTCATTTTCAGAACAAGGAAAAGAAACACAATAAAATCATTCATGCTCAAGTCAAAACTCATAAAAGATATGATTAACCTCTGACTTTATTATTTTAAAACATAGTATTATTTCCACAAGTTTTCCCTACATGAAATGTTACTTGTAAATATACTGAGGTTTCTCATATTTTATCTCATGCAATGTTACGTGCCAAAGAATATTTTTATAAATAGCACACGGTCCTAAGCAATTCCTCAAAAAGTCCTAATCCATGAAATGTCATTTTTAAACCATCCACAGGAAATCTCAATGGAAAGCAACACTGTTACTATTTTACCACATAATTTTCCCTTAATTGGCTTCACACATGAGAAATGAAAGACACAGGGACTAGATGAGGAGAAATATCGTTCATTCATGTTTGTTTATAACTTAGTCCTTCCCCTCCTTCTCCTCCCCCCACCACTAGCTTAAAAGTTTGACTCATTTTAGGCTAATATAGAGAGTGATGTCAGCCATTTGTTTAATGTAGTGATGAGATATTTAAAATATGAATCAATTCTTGACAACTAGTCACTTGACCATATGGCAAAAGTGTTAAATATATCTGTACTGGTTAAAAATTGCTTTCAGCTGTAAAAAGGATGTCTGAGTAAATAATGACAAACAAAATTGAGATAGGTTGGTACTGATTCCGTGACTACAAACAGGTTAGAGCCAACATTTTTTAATGGTCTTTTCCTCAAGTGGAAAAATGGCAGCCATGGCTCCACGGATCACTCTCACATTCCAGGTAAAATGAAGAAGGAAGAAAGGAAGCAACAAGAAGGCATGTGTAATGCCTATTCGTAGCAGATGTCTCCTTATGTCTCTCTGGCTAGAGTAGTTTCCCATGATCACCTAGAATTGAGGAGAAGCTGAAAAGTGTAGATAATGTGGACAAACTGCTATCTCTAAGAAAACAGTGTTTTAAAGCTCCAGCCTAAGTAATCTCTGAAACACTCCCTAACTTCCATAGCTCATCCTGACCTTCCCAGCCTCTTGATTCTACCCTTTAATACAAGTCGCCTGATACATTTCAGATATTCCCTCTTTTGTATGTGAGTATGTGCTCTGTCCCTCCAAGGAGATTTTGAAGAGTGTGATAGCAAGGATGTGTCTTAGGTATTATCAGCTTACGCCAGAGTGTTCCACATATAGTAGAAAACTGAAAAGATTACAGTGCAAAAACCAAAAGTCATTACTGAACCTTTGGAGAGAAGACATAACAGCCAAGCTTAAGAAAGAGTCACTAGGGCTTCCCTGGTGGCACAGTGGTTGAGAATCTGTCTGCTAATGCAGGGGACACGGGTTCGAGCCCTGGTCTGGGAAGATCCCACATGCCGCAGAGCAGCTGGGCCCGTGAGCCACAATTACTGAGCCTGCGCATCTGGAGCCTGTGCCCCGCAACAAGAGAGGCCGTGATGGTGAGAGGCCCGCGCACCGCGATGAAGAGTGGTCCCCACTTGCCGCAACTAGAGAAAAGCCCTCGCACAGAAACAAAGACCCAACACAGCCAAAAATAAATAAATAAATAAACAAAAGAACGTGAATTTCTTATTAAAAAAAAAAAAGAAAGAGTCACTAGAAGCCACGTATTTGCATTATCGGTTCCATAAATCCACAGAGGCAGCAACACCCAAGACAGCAAAAGGCAAATACCAGCACGGGTAGCAGTGCCGCTCACACAGTACCACGAGCGTAAAGGCCCATGTGATGATGAGGGAATCTGGCACTGAGTCCTACAGGGTAAGAGAAAGCTGCTTCTTGCGGGGAGAGGTCGCCTCTTCCGCTTCCCATCTGCAATCTTTGGGGGATGAAAATGGTCAGTGTTTACTCATTCAGGAGTTTCTAGTACTGTCTTTAACTGTCCTGCCAGGGGATATAAAAAGAAAAGAGAAAGAAAAAACACCAGTTTGGTAGAAAGGCCTAGAACTGTTATCTCTAAATTTTTACTTGAAACTCAGTAAAGCACAGAAACGTCGGCTGCGGGCATGCCGCTGTACCACATGATGGCAGTGGAGCCAAGGGTCACACACAGCGTCCCTTTATATGGAAAGACGATGGGCTGACACCTGCCTGAGAATCTGGTCACCCAGGAGTTACTCTAAAAACTGTCCAAATGTATGACTTAACAAAACTTTCCTAAAGATGCAGTCAAGCAACTTTTAAAGTTTTGTTGGCTTTGCTTGGCTTAACTGAACAAATCCAACAATTTATTAAAACTAACATTTCTCAGAGAGAGGAAGGCATCTGGGACCATCTTCAACTGAATATTTCACACTTGAAAATGAAACCAAGCAGAGCCCTGCGGGGCCCTCCCCGGTACAAAAGCCTTTCCGTGTCCCCCATTTCTTGTTTGTAGGAGAAAGGCTTCAGCCTCCGAGACCTTCCCTGAGTTACTAATGAAAGTGAGAGAACAAAGGAAAGACAGTCGGGAAACAGGAGTGCAGCTGGTGTAGCGACGGGGCAGGGTCCCAGTTCCTCCTCAAGGGATGTACTTAACAATCTGACACACACGGATCTCTGAGCTCTTCTACAGGGACTGGGGCCCCACCCGGTGGAGGATGGTGACTTCAGGCTGAGTACAAGCACAGGGACCCCAGACTGGTTGGAACCACAAGGCTGATGATGGAGATTCCTGGAGCCCCACCCGGTTATCTCCCCACCAAACGATCAGAGGAGGATCACACACCCAGCAACCCTCCCCCCAGATTTTGCCTATAGAAACTCTTCCCCCCAAAACATCAGAGATTTTTGAGCACAAACCACACATTCTCCTTGCTTGACCCTGTACCGAAACTTTCTCTGCTCAAACTCCAATATTTCGGTTTGTTTGGTTTGTTTGGCACATGGACTTGAGTCCGACAACAATAAGATGACAGGAAACACTACATTTGTGTTCCTTACACATCCCAGCACCAAACACGCTTGAGCTCCTGGTCACAGGTGCACAGGCACACCCTTCAGCGGGAAACTAGCCAGAAGACACATTGGGTTAGGGTTTGGGAAACACACAAGCTCTTGAAAAATACTTGAAGCAATTCTGGATTACCTAAACAATACAAAACATGTGTATTCATCTATGAAGAAAACAGAGTATCTTCTTGAAAACATTTTCATCCATTCATTGAACAAATATTCTTAGAGTCCTAAGTCTGGACCAGACACTCCTCTCAGCCCTGACAGACATGCTTCTTGTCCTTGAAGAGTTTACACTTTATTACCAAGCAATTAAAATGCTGTACGCCCTGGAAAGGAAGAAGATTGTAGCTTTATAACATTCTGTAACTTAGGAATCGTATTCATTTATACAATCCTCTCTTTTCAGGCAGCTTAACCAGGTGGCAGACAATAAAATGCCAGAATTCTATAGATTTTGTACTTAGGCTACGTAAAGAAAGGCTTTCCTATTGGAAAAAATTAACCTGACACCCAATCCATCACTGGTGCATCTCAAGCACACCTGCTTCTACAAGGTTAACAACCTAAGTGACTAAGTCAGTGGGCCTCACTGACAAGAGCTGCATAAGTTAAACTGTCAGCAAGTGTTTTTGCCTAAGTCAGTATGACACCTGCTTTTATGGGCAGGGGAAGAAGACGAGTATCAAGACTATGCTTCTGGAATAAAATCTTTAAATGCAAACATGACTGCCACTGTAGACCTTTTAATCTAGCGATACTGTATTTCACTTCTGTTTTTGGAGAGATGTGTTGACTGGACCACACTGGTATGACTCAGGGCTTATCTCAACTATTTAGATAAGATTTACTTGGGGACTTCCCTGGCGGTCCAGTGGTTAAGACTCTGCACTTCTACTGCAGAGAACGTGGGTTTGATCCCTGGTTGGGGAACTAAGATCCCACATGCCACATGGTGTGGCCAAAAAAAAAAAAAAGTAGACTTACTTAAAAAAAGATTTACTTGACTGTGGCAGGTGACAAAATCTAGGGTGTGGGATAAAGGAGGAAGAAGAAAAGATTGGTACATCCCAGATAGTGTTTATGTTAAGCATAGTGTATAAAAGACCAAATAGTTTCAAACAATGCATGGCACTTTGTGTAAAACAGCCACTGTCTGTTGAATGTTTTCCGTAAACCAACACTGCAAAACGTCCTTTATTGCCCATGGTCCTTTATTGCCCCAAATGGACTTCACCTTCCAGCTTAGGTAAACATTTATACTCATAAAATAGAGCTTAGTGAGTCTCCCTTGATTAGGACCCTAACTCTGGAATCACATTTGCCACTGTTTTCTAACACACGCTCTAAAAGAGCAACAGTGCAAAATTTTACTTTGAATGTAAGCATACATATTGCTCCATAAGTAGAGAACATATCAGAAATTTAAAATTCCTTACTCCAAAATAACTTTCACACAGATAATCATACTTTCTTCAGTGTAATTTACACAAGTACATCTGACTTTGAAAGAAACCCAGAACAGAAAGATTGAATTTACAAACACTATAAACAAACATTATAATTATGATTTTAGAGAAAAAATGTCCTTTTAAAAAGAATTCACCTAAACATACAGTTAAATACCTTCCTTACTATATTATACATGAGCAACTATATATTGGCACACAGGTTAAGGTAGGGGAAGTTTAGTCACTGAAAATTAAAAATGTATCAAAAAATAAATATATGTATATTTATAACTAAATAATTCAGAAAGGCTAAAAAATGAAGAGAAGTGAAATTATTCCCAGCACATGCAAATCAAGAAGGCAAGGGTTATGATCTTGATGTTTGACAACTTAAGATTCAGGCCGGGAACATTATGTGAACAACAAAACAATGAAAAAAGATATTTTTAATGCTAACAGCTACAATTCCCAATGAAATGATAATAGATATGAATTATGTCCCCCAAAACACAGGTGCAGCCTTCATAAGAAAGAAACTACAAAATATTGACAAGGAGAGACAGACAGACAGACACACTAACAATGGGTAACTTTAACAAACCACTCTGGTCAAAATGGATCAAGAAGAAAAATACAACTAAGGATTTAGATTATATAAACAGAAAAGAGTTTTATCTTATAGTTACATACTGAACTTTGTATTCTAATAAAACAGTATACACTTTCTTTTCAAGGCACATGAAATATTTATGAATATTGACTATTAAGTCGCAACAAAAACGCCAAGCAATGTCATAATACAAACTTATTTCCTAATCCCACAGAATAAACTATTAATGGATTTAAAAAACTCAGTTGTGAACTTGTAACCTACGCCTGAGAAGATTAGAGCTTACACACCAGAACTTGACATGTTACGGTCGTTCCTTTCATTGTATTACAGATGGTTTTGACTAACAACTTGGGTCTCAGGACTACTTTTCCAAAATATTTAAATGTACGAAAAATCTAAGGAACATACATGATATTTATCATGATCCACTTGGAATAATTTCGGGTTTACTTAACTCAACATGTAATTAATATGTGCAAAATGTGAGGGGCTGGTTCATGTGTGTGTTAAATCACATTTGGTCATTTGTTCAGTTAATGAAGGTTTTCTGTTTTCTCTGTCAATGTATAAATTTACGTGTAAGGGTTAGTTTGATGTTTCATTGTTCAGAGAAATGAGGGGTCAGTAAAATAACTGATAATCATGGGAGGAGTTTCCAACATTAGGATTTCTTTGATGTGATTTTAATAAATAAAAAGTTGCTTCTCAATATAACACTAACATTTAGAAACTTTCTCCACGTCCACACCTACTGCCTCACTGACCAGTGACCTCTTCCAACCATCACAAAAATTTGCTAAAGTCCTTTCCTTACCTGCTTCTGTACATAAATAATTCCATGAAAAATTCAACCATTAAAAGCAATCAGACTTTGAATTTCACAACCCACATAAAGATTCTTCTGCTTCCCACTAGCTAGCTATTTTACATTTGGTAGTGTTTATATGCATTTCTGTTTGTTTCTTCCTTTCAAGGGGACAGAGTCCATCTGAACCTGTCTATATAGGGAAATGAGTGCTGGTGGCTAAAATACTTTGTTAAACACTTAAGAATTCAGTCTCAGCTGCAATCACAATCCTCACTGTTCCCTTAAGAAGCCACATGTCCCATTACCCGATGGTTCTAGGAATGCAATCCCAGGTACCCATGAGCCCAGGGTCATGATAAATGGCTGAAGTACCAATCCTCCTGCTCTGCTCACCCCAGCACTCTCAGACCCTCACTCACCTCAAAGGATAAAGACCAGACAGCATCTGCAGAGCGACCTCTTTGGGCTAAAATAGCACATGTCAAGACACAAACAACTTTATAGAATTCAGTTTTAAAATACAAACATGACTCCAGTTATCCAAGGGGCTTTCCCTTGCCCCCAAATAACAGTCCAAATCCCCACCCATCTCATGGATTATGGAAAAGATATATTTTCGCAAAAACAACAACAACAACAAAAAGACTAGCGTATGGAACCTCTCCATCACAAAGCTGCTGTGATTCATTATGTGCTCACAGCTGGGGCCCCGCGGCCCTGGGCCAGCAGTGCCTTCAACCAGCACCCATGATTGTAAAGAAGAGACTCGGGTTACAGGGGAGGTGCCTGAGGGAGCTGCAGAGGGGACTGCAGGCCTCACAGACCTTACATCTGGGGGCAGAGGGGCAGGAAAAACAAACACAAACAAGACTTGATAGTAATTCAGACAGTACGTGCAGTGAAGGAAAGGAAGACCCACACCCAAAGCTCATTGCTTCAGAAAAGCCCCAGGTACTGTGTTTCTCCTTCCCACAAAAGTATAATTCAGAAGTCCACCAGTTGTGGAACAACGTCATAAAATATAAGCTAAGTGCAACCTAAGGGTTTTTGCTGGGCCTGTAATGAAAGGCTTATAATTCATTTTACCTTGATTTAATCATCTACATGTGACTTAAAATGATGAAGTCTTTCTTTTTATAAGAAACTCTAAGTAATGAATTTATATTTTAAATTAAAACATATTCTCAGCAACATGGATGAACCTGGAGATGATCATACTAAGTGAAGTAAATCAGACAGAGAAAGACAAATACCATATGATATCATTTATATGTGGAATCTGAAAAAATGGTACAAATGAACTTACAAAACAGAAACAGACTCACAGACATAGAAAACAAACGTATGGTTACCAAAGGGGAAGGGGGGGAGGGATAAATTAGGAGTTTGGGATTAGCAGATATACACCACTGTATATAAAATAGATAAACAACAAGGTCCTACTGTACAGCACAGGGAACTATACTCAATACCTTATAATAACCTAAAAGGGAAAAGAACCTAAAAATGTATATATATGTATAACTGAATCATTTTGCTGTACAGCTGAAACTAACACAACATTGTAAATCAACTATATTTCAATAAAAACTTAAAGAAAACCAAAGTTTATCAGAAAAAAAGACAACTGCTATAAACACTAAAGCAACCACTAAAGAGAAAATAAAAAGTTCTATTGCCAATAAGCAAATAAAGGAGATCATTTGAATCTTTTAAAAATAATTCAATTAAAAACATGTTCTGACATTAAATTTCTGAAAGTAGGTTTCAATACAAGTGTCTGTATCTCACATGCACTTTTCTCCCCAACGAGGCCATATCAATGACAAGGTCACACCGATGACAAGGTCACACCGATGACAAAGTCATGGAGCCCATTGGGTGGAGCCCACTTTCTTCTCAAATTTCTGACCCTTAGGGACTCTTCATTTCAATGAAAACTGTTCACTAAGCCACCCAACAGCATTGACTACATTTTTAATGTCTTGATAACTATACTAAATGGATCTTAAAATTCCATACACCATATGAAGAAAACACTTAAATGTTAAAAAAAAAAAAAAAAAAAAAAAAGAAGAACCTTGTAAACCTGAGTTTCATAAAGAAACCAGGCACTAGAAAACCTACTGGGAAAAAACAACACTGGCCACAGTGAACCCAACTTCTGAGACTATTACAAAAATAAACAAAGGATTATGAATAGCCTTTCTTATTGTGGACAGAAAATGTTGCTGGCCAGTTCAATCAACAATGAACGTGGCCATGAGCCACTGCAACTGCCCCCAGCAGTGCACCTCAGGTGACTCGAGGTGGAGAAAAACAGGACACTGGCCCAGAGAGCTGAGGCACACATCAAAGGAATGATTCCCATGAGCCCAGACTCTGGCATCTTCCCATACACAGAAAAGCACTAAAATCATCAACTTGAGATGTCTGTTTTTTGTGATTAGCAGTAATATTTTCATGTTTGACTACATGTGTTTTGTTTTGTTTTGTTTTTCCAGCAAAAACTCCTATATGCCCCTGCGCCTGCCTTACCTCTTTGGACAGTTCCTCAGAGTATCTGAGAGGCTGTTTCCCAGGCTCTAGTTCTCAGTCAGGTCCCCAAATAAAACTTAACTTGCAACTTGTAGGCTGTGCATTTTTCTTCAGTCGACATTATGGTAATTAATAAGCAAGTGAAAAAGCTTGCATCTTCAAGAAAGAAATTAGAAATTCTATTAAAAAAGAAACCTGGAGTCTGTAATGTACACCTTATTTGGTAGAAATTTCAGAAGAAAACCATTATTCAGTGGCAGGCAGTGGGGTAAAAAACTGCCCCACGAGTAGGCTACCAGAATATACTAGGGGAAAGAGTTACCACAAAACTTCTACAAAGTTCCAACAGTTCAGAAAGGGTATTTCCAGGTTTTTTAAGTGTTCTTATACTTTACACTCAAAGCTAGAAACTAGTTCACCTTTCAGGAAAATAGTATGTCAAGGCAGGAAACAGAAGCTTCTGTCTGTGTGCTTAGATTCTGCTCGTGTCCATCACCAAGGTTCATTTCACCACCAAAGCCTAAATCCTTCCCTCCGCCATCTTCCCTGCCACCAGGACCCACCAGCAACGCATGTGGAATGTGGGTGACACAAAGCACAGAGAAGATGATAAGAAAGCACACGGTTAAAGGAGACCCCGGGCTTTAAAGACCCAAACAAACTGCTCTCCTTGCAGATAAAGCACCAGCCAAAGATGCAGCCACACTTAACTTCTAAGAGCTGCTATTACACATAATTCTCATATTTGTCTCCATTCAGGAAAGAGAAATGGACACAGCCCAGTACCAACTCAGCATTTCAGTAATACTGATGGAAAACCCAAGCTAAGAACAATTGAATCTGCCGCGGTTACTTGCCCCCTGAACCTGAGCCCCCATTTCTCCCCTCCTACCTCTCACTTGAGAATTCCACCACAGGACACAGCGCCTGCATTCTTCTCCCTCCGCTGTCTCCTGGGCAAGGCTTGTAGTGGAACCCCCCAGAGCCACGAAGGAGGAAAGAGACCTTCACATCCTCCCAGCTCCCTGGGTGGCCAATCTGGAGTTTCAAGCACTCCCAAAGCCTGAAAACACACCTCATCCCCTAAGGATCCCAGGAAGGGGAGGACAACTAATACTGATTGTGTGTGTGTGTGTGCGCTCATGTGCACGCATGTGTGAATGTGTGTGTGAGTATCTGTGTGTGTACGTTTGCGTGTGAACGTGCATGCACGTGTTTACAGGAAATAACTCATTTAATAGCCCTTTTTACTAGTGAGGAAAGTGAGGAACAGAGATGAAGAAATTTGCCCAGGTTTACTTACCTAACCAGTGGCAGGGCTGAGATCCAAATCTGTCTTTGACTGGGTGGCTTAAACAACAGGAATTCAGGTCTCAAAATTCTGGAGACTGGAACTGGGGCAGATTTTCTTCCTGGCTCACAGAGTCCTGGTCTCTCCTCCTCTTCTTATTAGAATGCTAATCCCATCATGGGGGCTCTGCCCTCTTGACCTCATCTAAACCTGATTATGTCCCAAAGTCCCCACTAAACAGCATCACATTTGAGGTGAGGACTTCAACGCAGGAATGGGGGTGGGGTGGGATGGGTTGGGGCATGAACATTCAGTCCATAACAGAATCCAGGGAGCCTGGCCCCAGAACTCACACCCTCATCATTGCTAGACTACACTAGAAAGTAGAGGGAAACCCAGGGAAGAAAAGACACTGAGAAGAAATAATATGCTTAGACAGTGAGTCTGAATGAAAGCAGGCACCCCGAAGGACCACACTAGGGGGATATCCTGTATTTCCCTACATACTCTCTGAGCAACTGGTACCTAAAAGAGAGGCACAGAAAGTTCCACCTCTATGTACCACCAGACTTACAATAATCACAATATGCTTCAGTTATTTGATAACCTTAGCCCAGATTTCTTTTTCTATAAAAATTTTGTTTGGTTCAGTCAAGAACAAGCAACTCCACTAATTAATAATTTTCTTTAAAATATTTTTACTCACTTAATTCACAGATGTGAAAAAAAAACCCACAACTTCATTTCTCTAAGGAACAGAGTCAATAAGCAAACAAGGGAATTTGTATAAAATGACACTTAAAGCAAGAAACCAAATTTGCTAAATTTATATGGTGTAAAGTTTTAAAACTCCATATTGGTAGGAAAAAGTATTATGTACTCCTGCCAGTTCTGTTTTTGCATATTATTACATAACACAGGTCCTCACTCTGAAACAAGCTAACATGAACTCGGAGTCAGGGGGACAGATGCCCTCATTAAGGGGAAGTCACGGACACACTTGATCTATAAGCCTCAATTCCCTTCACTGCAAAATGGAAATTAACCCCCTTCCTCTGGACCATTTTACACAACTATCAGTAATAATCGGGGGAGGGGGTGGGGGTAAAATTCAGACCAATACTGAGTGCCGTCTCTTTGGATCCTGATAGAAAGGTTTCAGAATGGGTATCCTGCTTGTCAAGAGCAATTATCTTTCTAAGCACCTGCTGCCTTATGTAATTCCTTCCTATACAGTTATCAGGACAAGGCTTCTCAGCTCTGAGCCCCTTTGAGCCAGTGACCGAAGAGCAAAACATAAGCAACAAGATGCAGTTCCAACAAGGGGTGGAGGCAGGCAGACGTCACTGGAATTTCTGATTTAAATCTAAAACATGTTATTGTCCTTGTAAGGTATCCTTAACTACATTTTTTTAAAAAATAAAAAAAAAGTGCTTGAAAAGCAATCATTAGGCTTAGAGACCAAAAATAAAAACAACCATGGTTTCATTTACGTTATCAACTATATTTCTATCAGAATACTAGTTAGTTTTACATAATTATCGCCTTTAATTTCAAGTCATGTAATTTTGATAAATCACGTTTGAACAGGATAGAAATTTCAACAAGGACACAATTTAGTATTCACTGCCCTTGGCTCACAATACCAGCTGGCTTTAAACAGGGCAGACATTCAAAGGAGGGAAGGAACCTGGGCCTTAACAGCCCGGGGCGGCTACTCCTGGGTGGAGAGTGACACTTGTTTCCATGGGCAGGGCCATCAAACACTTTCTTAGGCGTCCCTTGCTACTGAATCTGTCATCGATGTTGACATACATGTACCAAGGGAATGTAACAGGGTACGTGAGCCAGTTAAGGGTTCAGTGCTTGGGGTACCTGCACCTCAGGGTGGCTGGCGGTGCCCCTGTGGCCTGTAAGAAGGCCACACTCCAGAGGCAGCTCCTGCAAGGTCCTCAGCCCTCCGATAGCTGAGGCTTGCTCATTCGTACACTAATACGTGAAACTAAGGGTATATAAGGCCTGTGGATTAGCTGAAATCTCTTAGACATGCCCCAGCCACCTCCATCCACAGGCTGAGCACGAGAAACCCCGCGAAGTGAGTCTACAGCTGGGGTCCTTAAGGAGGCCACCCAAGGCTTTGTCCCGAACAGCCCTGGTTGCGGCCCTGGCTGCACCGTATTTCCAGCATCTCCAGCAGACTGAGGGCAAAAGATCCCTCCCTCTGTGATGGGTCTGTATCGGTGCAGAGCAAACCTTTCAGACAAGATATTGGCGAGAGGACCTCCAAAGACAGAAAGCTAGACAACCTCAGGGTTACGGTAACCCTGCTGGCCAGGGATAATAAATATCTAAATGAGAGAGAATTAGGTCAGAAACTGCTTCATTTGATCTGGTGGCAGGGTTACTACTTGTGTGCCTGCAAAACGTCCACTTAGCACTTGCTGTCCAGGCAGTATTATGAATGGCATCCCTTCCACCCTCAGAAGTATCCCAGGCTGGATGATGAACCACGTGGATCTTCTACCCAGGAGTGAGACTGGGCATGGGGGGGAAAGCTGAGCTTTATGAAATTCAGAACTCCTTTACAGCTACTATGATCTACCAAAATGGACCTAAGAGTTGCGAAGGCCACACTGACTCCTTATGGGCCAAAAGCTATACAGGAAATTCAATTTATTTTCACTAAACTACAAATCTGTAGATACTCTCATAATACCCATTTCTGGGAATAATACTAGATTATTTAAAGGAATCCTCCCATTGAGAACAATTAAAAATGCTGGATAAAATATATTTGTAAAATATCTTAAAGTCTTCGAAGAGCTGACGAGATAGGAATTAGGATTCTAATCAAAAGGTAAGAGAGAGCCCTGAGACAGGAGCCAGCTCAGAGTCTGCCTTTGCCCTGCCTGACCCAACAAATCTCAACTTCGTGCTGACAGTTTCCGGGGCCCGGGGCTAAATACGAAAGCTCAAGGCCCACCCAAAGTACAGGTTCTAGACCTTCTTGACAATAAACTGGGACTCTAATGGCTACACACAGGGAGATCAACTCCTGCAGTGATGGACAGTTAGCCCTGCCTGATGGGGCCTTTGGAGCCTGATTTAAGGAGATCCTAAACCCAGAGTTGCTCGGAGCCCCAGCACAGACTAGGGCAAATCTGCTCTGAAAAGTACCTTCATCCTAGAGTTTAAATTATTCTAAACCCTTGGAGTGGGAGTTTTCAGAGGTGCACACCATTTTCACTCCTCCCATCTAAAAATTGTTACAAAATGCAGGATAATTTAGAGTTTACCAGGCATGTTCACAACTGCATCACAGCAGCTCAGGCCTCCATTATAAGTGCCACACACACACACAGACACACACATGCACACGCACACACACACGGATACGGTGACAGAGAAGGATTAGACCTTTGGCACCTATGACCCAGACCCTAATTACTCCAGTGCAGCACTTTACAATAGAAACATTACAAAGGAAACTCAGCTCTAAGCTTTCCTAGAGTTCTCTGACAGGGAAGAAGACAGAAGAAAATTCCTGCAGTTTTCACCATCTTACACATGCTTTGCTTTGAGATGCCAATGCTGGTGGTAGGAAAAGCACAATCTTCGAGGAACAATATGTGTGGATGGGAGAGGAAGAGCAGTTAGTGAGGAGGGCTGAGGGCAGGTCAGTCTATCCTATTAACAAGCTGCGTGACACTGAGCAAGAGACACAACCACTGAAAGAGCTTAGTTTGCTCTTGTATAAGGTCACCCCGGAGGTCTGGATACATCCTATGGCCACTTCCACATCCAAATCAATTGGTGTTTACACGTCCGTGGACTTCTCAGTGGAGGTACATCCTGACAGAAGTCAGTTTTACTATGGAGGCCGCATGTGATTTGCTCACGGACACCACGGTCCCGAAAACACACAGCAGACCCGGGCTTCTGGCACCGAAAGGCACACCCTCGCTCCTGCAGATCTGCAAGCCAGCCTTGCTTTAGAAAACCGTGGGCAGGGTCTCAAAGTGACTCCAGGCAATCATCTGACATCCTAACAGGATGAAGCTTATGGAGCTTTCAAGTGCTGCCAGCCACACCCGGCCCGTGAGCTAACCCGGGAGGCTTCCAATGATCTCTCGCTGGCTTCACTCACTCACACTCACACACACACACACACACACACACACACACACACGTTAGGCAACTCCTTTGCTCAGAAGGTTCTCATTACTAACTCAACCCAGGCAATATCCGATTGAAGGAAAGGACTATAGCATTAATTTCAGATTTCATTCCATGGCTTGACTGGGCTACATCTGCCAGCTTTAGAAAAGCAAGTACTTCTTGTTGCCGGCCTTGGCGTCCTGTTTTATGACAACAACCCCCAATGCTTCCACTTGAGAAAGGCTCCTCACCACCAAAGCAGCTTAATAAAAATTTAAATTGTGATTGTGCTACTCATGGATTGACAGGGCAGGACAAGCTTGTGCTATTTATGAATTATTCCACACATTATTTTAAGCTGACCAAATAGAATCCACATTCATAAAGGGGTAAGCTGGAAAGCCAGGTAAATGTTTTCAAGATTTTTAAACCATATTTTGTTAACAGGTAAACTGGCATTCCATTGGATAATTTAATCTGCTTTAAATCTATTCTAAGGCTCTGAACAGCTTAAGGGACATTTTGAATATAAATTTAATTCCTCTATTCACCTTCGGGCAATATCTTTCAGCACAAATGTGATAGGACAATATAGCATAGGGATGCCTGTCAATAGTAAAGTATTAAAATACTGACATGAAAGCCATTTTAAAAATGGTAAAAATCACCCTATTTCCAAATATAGAAAATATTTTATAAGCCTGGTTAAAGATATAAATTAAAACAACACCATAAAAAAATAACAAATGTCATGCTATTACTGCTTCCATGGGTCTGGATCACCAAGAATAACATAAACGGGTAAGAATAATTTGAAACTATCTTTGATGCTTATTAGAAAAATAATTCGGTCCCCGTATGTGGAGAGAAGCCTGGGGGTTACACGCTAGTCATCCCAAGGAACTGAAAAAAGAGGGACCAGTTGTCCAGCCTAAAAAGTTACACATAATAAAGCTGCTTGAGTGATTCTTTCAGCATCTCACAGCCTCTCGGAACAGGAGGATGAAGAGAATACGTCCCATCACCTACTCAATGCTTTAAAGGCATCTGAGACAAGTGGTCATGCAGCCTCTTCAACAGTTTTGAGTTTTCATTTAATCACTATACACAGCAATCCAGTCTACTCTTCCACGTCTCTAATCATAAGGAAATTTTTAAAACAACAACAATCAAAACAAGCTTTCATGTAACTCTGGTTTTAGCTGATCTATTAGAAAATCTTAGGTTTACTTCCTCTTCTTTATGTTAGCTCAGCAAACATCTGAGATTTACTCTTAGCATATTGTCCTCTCCTGTGGACCATCCTCCCCAGGTATCATCAGGGGCTGAGGCACGGCCCACACCTGGATCTCACCAGTGTTCACCAGTCTCTCTTTGGACATGGCACAGAGAAGTCAAATCAGGTACAGGGCACAGTGGGACTAGTATTTCTCATGAGTTAAAAATTAAATATTTGCTAATGCACACTAAACATGTCACATGAGAATCATGCTCTTAGCAAGATACAGAAATAACACAAAAGCCAAATTACTCACAACCTTTCCAGAAACAATCATGGTAGAAAGTTTGGTAGCACTTACAGGAAACATACTCACCTCAATCTACACAGAGAGTCTAAGTATGAAATAATTTTACCACTAAGCAGCACATCCTTTGGCCCAAATTTGAGTATTCAAAAGCTGAACTTTTATTTTTCACTTACCATGTTGTATATCTTTCATATCTAAGTGAAGGCTAGACATCAATATTCCAACTGCTTGTGACCTTTTGTTGCTTAGTAACTTGACAACCTGTTCAAGAAAGAAAGGAAAAGGGAGAAATGTTATTTGAACTCAGTGATAGGCTTAATAGCATGTTATTTTTATCCTAAATGAAGAACAAATAACAGTTAAAGTACCAGAACTGATGTGAACAAGCTTTTGGGTTTTGTATCTCCCGTCTTCAAAATCCCCACTTTTGCCCTGTTGTTCACAAGCAGCCTAAGCATCAGGCTCTTTACCTGCCTTGTAAGAGCCTGATCTGCCATCACTGAAATTTCTAACCATCTGGGAAGTTAGTTTGGTCTCTGTGAAATAACAATTACACACCTGATCATTTGCAGCCTGAGATTTAAAAAGTGTTCTTTGTTTTTAAATGCAGAACCTTGAAACACTGGCCAATAAGTAAAGGGAAAAATAAAAGTACGCAGAGAATCTGTTAGATCAGATTAGTTTGACCACAAAATAGAAAATGTGCTTTTATGAAGGTTTTTTAGAAAGCTCACTATTTTACTGGCATTTGCTCTCGTTTTGCATTTGGCCCACATTTTGGGAGGAACGTTCCAACTAATTAATAGTGATACAATCATCAAATCCAAGGGGCTGTGTTAGCTCAATCTCAAATCTTTCCAGAGAATCCGGAAGAGTCAGTTCACACAACCCATGAGAAGTTTCCTGACACAGATGTAGGCATGTTTAAATTATGTTTTCTAGACAATAACACATCACTGATAAATCCTGCTTATGACACTATTATCTCAGACACTGATCTTACGTAGAGCAGCAATTTCTACTTACTCTCAGCATTTTGTTATAAATTTGCTTAGAAAAACACTAGAGGAAAAGAAAAAAGTTAAGGTCAAATTCCAGAAGTGACAGCTGCCCTAAGTTGATCAATTAGGAAACTAATAAAATAATCATGCCCAGCTGTCAAACAAATCACAGTGTAAGATAATATTCTCAACAGGAATAATAGCATTCTTGGTTCCCTATCAGGGATACAGGTGGAGAAAATGACAAATCCATTCCAGGAGAACCAACCGCGAAAACCCCACAGTCATTTCTGAAAGCTTCTTGAGGAAAGGGACATTAACACCCCACAAGAAGCAGTGCCTCCTAATAGGAAAGACATAGAAACTGATTCTCAGTTTGCTCTTTAAACATTTTAATTCAGCTTAGAACTTAAATTTGAATCCATTCATACCTAAACTATTTTTATCAATAACAATTTCCTCTTCCAATGTGAAAAAATAGAAACTTAATTTCAGAAAAGCAGAGGCATGTATTCTGTTCTAAAAATGTTTCTAACTTCAAATAAATAGAATCTGGGTCTCATCTGTGCTACAATGAAAAAACTGCTTTTCCTAAGGTTTCCTATCTCTCCCCACCCCCTGATTCCTAATTACAATGGGCACGTCTGCATCCATATGTCATCTGACCTTCCTGCTGTGCTGACATGTTTATTACACGCTTATAAAAACTCTGGTGAAAATTAATTTCTAACCCTCAATTAAAATTGGCGTCTGTAAGGCCTGCACAGGGAGCTCTCACGCCTACTACTGGGGGTCAATCACCCAAACAGGAAGAGAGGGTCCTCGCACCTCCAACAGGAAGGGGTCTCTACTTCCCCGGCAGGAGGAAGGGAGATGTTCTTCCCGCCAAGCAACAAGCTCAGCCAATGGAAAATGTCGCAGCTCAGCCAATGAGAAACCTGAACTCCCACTTTCCTCCAAGGAACTTTTATAGAGGACAGTCCCGCCCACTGCCCCTTTTCTCTATAAAAGCTCCTGTCCTTTGTTCTCCGCATTTCCCTGTGGTCAAAAGCTTGAATTTATTTCCCCAACTACGATTCCCCTGGTTATTCCCAAATAAACTCATGCTGCTGAGATAACTGGCTATTTTATTTTTAAAGTTGACACTCTCTACTCCAGGGTTCCTGCTAGTCTGGCTCAGGCTTTTTTAAGGTGAACTATTCTGATTTCACATTAAATATTGGTATATCCCAGAGTTCTGCTCTCAGCTCCATATTCTCTTCAATGTATGACCTATATTTTCTCCTCCATCAACATGTATGCCTGCACTTATATAACTGTGTTCTTTTAACAGCACCTTAACCTCAGCAGTATCCTATTTTCCTAACAAATATCTCCGCATCAATTACCCACATAAACCTCCATCTGACATGTCTAATACCAAACTTGTCATCAAGCCCACCCCAAAAACCTACTCAGCTTCTCCTCTTTTATTCCATATGTTGAGATCATGCACCACCATTTTCAGTCCACCATCAAAGTTAGAAATCCAGAAATCATTCTAGATCCACTCCCCCCCCCCTTCACCTGCATGTTCTGGTCTGACAAGTCCTGTCAGTTTTAAGTCTGCTATATCCTTGAAATCCACCCCTTCCTCCTTAACTCTACTGTCAGCATGTACTTCTGTATTATAACTTGCAGAGATCAATGCAAAGGATCCTAACCAGACTTCCCAGTTCTAGTCCAGTGGTTCCCAAGGTGTATTTCCTGCAACAGGGGGCACCATAATCACCTGGGAACTCATTAAAGATGCAAAATCTCTGTCAGAAAGCTGTTAGTCAGAAGATCTAGGCAAAGAAAGACTCAATCAGCATTTTAAAAAGCCTTCCAGGTGATTATAGAATAAACAACGATTCTCATGTCTTCCTATCCATTCTCCAGTATCATCTCTAAAAGTGCCGCTATTTGCAAGTCACTCCCTTGCCTTTTAAACCTGAGAGGCTCATAAATAAGGGTAGGTCACATAGCCTCTTCACAGACTGTTTCACAGTTCATACCTGAAACTTGCTTTTCCTCTTATAATTGAAATGAACTTGACTATAAACTCTATGTTACATTTAAATGCCAAAGATTATAGATAGGAATAATAATTATTGATCACCTTCCAAAAATCATACATACAGGAGAGAACACATGTCTAAAAGGATCAATTCCACAATTCCCTGGAGTTATTCAACCTAATATAAAGAAACCACCATCATCACTTCCCTCTCTCTCTCTCTCCCAATCTCTCTTTAATAAACTGAATAACAAGAACTTGAAGCTATCAAACTACAACATTTTTAGAATCCAGTGACTATATATATAATGGAGATGAAGGAGTTAACTCTTACAAAATGATCTTAAAACGCTTAGATGAAAAGCAGAAAATACAGATTTAGCAAATTTGAATATTCCAGAAGGCAATCTACAGATTCAGTGCAATCCGTGTCAAAATGCTACAGGCATTTTTCACAGAAATAGAACAAATAAGCCTAAATCTGCATGGAAACACAAAAGACTCCAAATAGCCAAAACCATCTTTAGAAAGAACGAAGCTGGAGGTATCACACTCCTTGATTTCAAACTACACAACAAAGCTACTATAATCAAAACAGTATTGTACTGGAATAAAAAAACAGACACATAGATCCATGGAACAGAATAGAGAGTCCAAAAATAAACCCAAGTTTATATGGTCAAATTCATCTACAACAAAGGAGGCAAAAATATATAATGGAGAAAAGACAGTCTCTTCAATAAATGATGTTGGGAAAACTGACAGCTACATGTAAAAGAATCAAAGCGGACTACTTTCTCACACCATATTAAAAAATAAACTCAAATGTATAAAGACATAAATATAAGACTGGAAACCATAAAACTACAAGGAAACACAGGCAATATGCTCTTTGACATCAGTTTCAGCAATATTTTTTTGAATATGTCACCTCAGGTAAGAAAAGCAAAAGCAAAACTAAACAAATGGGACTACATCAAACTAAAAACCTTTTTCACAGTGAAGGAAACTAAGAACAACAACAACAACAAAAGGCTGCCTAATTAAATGGATGAAGATATATCCAAACAATGTATCTGATAAGGAGTTAATATCCAAAATATACAAAGAACTCATACAACTCAACAATAAAAAACAAAAAAAACAAGGGACTTCCCTGGTGGAACAGTGGTTAAGAATCTGCTTGCCAATGCAGGGGACGTGGGTTCGAGCCCTGGTCTGGGAAGATCCCACATGCCACGGAGCACTAAGCCCGTGCACCACAACAACTGAGCCTGAGCTTTAAAGCCCGCAAGCCACAACTACTGAGCCCGTGAGCCACAACTACTGAAGCCTGCACACCTACAGCCCATGCTCCACAACAAGAGAAGCCACGGCAATGAGAAGCCCATGTACCACAACGAAGAGTAGAGAGCTGCCTCAACTAGAGAAAGACCGTGCACAGCAACGAAAACCCAACACAGCCAAAAATACATAAATAAATTTATTTAAAAACAAAACAAAACAAACAAAAAAACACCAACCAAACAACCTGATTAAAACATGGGCAAAGGACCAGAATAGACATTTTTCCAAAGAAGACATACAGATGGCCCCCAGACACATGAAAAATGCTCAACATCACTAATCATTAGGGAAATGCAAATCAAAACCACAATAAGATAACATCTCACACCTGTCAGAATGGCTATAAAGTCTGCTACTGTTATTTACTGTCAATTTCTCCATTTTGTCTGTTAATATTTTCTTCATGTATTTGCATGGACCTACGTTGGGTGCATATACACTTACAATTGTTGTATCTTCTTGGATTGATCCCTTGATCACTATTTAATGTCATTCTTTATCTACTGTTACAGTCTTCATTTTAGTCTATTTTGTCTGATGTATTAGTACCCCAGCTTTCTTTTCATTTCCGTTTGTACAGAATACCTGTTACTCCCCTCACTTTCAGTCTGTGTTTGTCTTTAGATCTGAAGTGAGTCTCTTGTAGGTAACATATATATGGGTCCAGTTTGTGTATCCACTCAGCCAATCTATGTCTTTTGATTGGAGCACTTAGTCCAGGTACATTTAAAGTAATTATTTTTTTTTTTAATTTATTTTATTTATTTATTTTTGGCTGTGCTGGGTCTTCGGTTCGTGCGAGGGCTTTCTCTAGTTGCGGCAAGTGGGGGCCACTCTTCATCGCGGTGCGGGGACCGCTCTTCATCGCGGTGCACGGGCCTTTCACTATCGCGGCCCCTCCCGTTGCGGGGCACAGGCTCCAGACGCGCAGGCTCAGCAGCTGTGGCTCACGGGCCCAGCTGCTCCGTGGCATGTGGGATCTTCCCAGACCAGGGCTCGAACCCGTGTCTCCTGCATTAGCAGGCAGATTCTCAACCACTGCGCCACCAGGGAAGCTCTAAAGTAATTATTGATAGATATGTACTTACTGCCATTTTGTTAATTGTTTTTTTAACCAATTTTCATTGGACTATAGTTGCTTTACAATGTTGTATTAGTTTCTGCTATACAGTAAAGTGAATCAGCTATACGTATACATATACCCCCTCTTTTTTGGATTTCCTTCCCATTTAGGTCACCACAGAGTATTGAGTAGAGTTCCCTGTGCTATACAGTAGGTTCTCATTAGTTATCTATTTCATACATAGTAGTGTATATGTCAATCCCAATCTCTCTTATTAATTGTTTTTATAGTTCTTTTTTGTTCACTTCCCTTGTGATGTGATGACTATCTTATGTTGGATACCTTTCTCATTTTTTCTGTGTTATCTATTACAGATTTTTGGGTTGTGGTAACCATGAGGTTTATATACAACAATAACAATTTCTCTCTCCCTCTCTGTATATATTATATATATAAAATATATACACATATATATGTGTATATGTGTGTGTTTATTTTATTTTTAAATTTATTTTTATTGAAGTATAGTTGCTATTCAATATTATATAAGTTACAGGTGTACAATACAGTGATTCCCAATTTTTAAAGGTTATTCTCCATTTGTAGTCACTACAAAATATTGGCTATATTCCCCATGTTGTATAATATATCCTTGTAGCTTATTTTATACCTATAGTTTGTACCTCTTACTCCCCTACCTCTTTATTGACCTTCTCCCCTTCCCTCTGCCCACTGGTAATCATTAGTATGTTCTCTATATCTGTGAGTCTGCTTCTTTTTTATTATATTCACTAGTTTCTTGTGTTTCTTAGATTCCACATATAAGTGATATCATACAGTATTGCCTTTCTCTGTCTGATTTATTTCACCTAGCATAATGCTCTCCAAGTCCATTCATGTTGCTGCAAATGGCATTATTTCATTCTTTTTTATGGCTAGGTAGTATTCCATTATATATATATATATATATATAGAGAGAGAGAGAGAGAGAGAGAGAGAGAGAGAGAGAGAGAGAGGAGAGAGAGAGAGAGAGAGAGAGATACATCTAGAAATGTGACACATATATATATGTCATCTTCTTTATCCATTCATTTGTTGATGGGCACTTAGGTTGCTACCATATCCTAGCTATTCTAAACAGTGCTGCTATGAACACTGCAGAGCATGTATCTTTTCAAATTAGCATATTTGGGTTTCTTTGGATATATACCCAGGAGTGAAACTGCTAGGTCATATGGTAGTCCTATTTTTAGTTTTTTTGAGAAGCCTCCATATTGTTTTCCACAGTGACTGCACCAATTTACATTCCCACCAGCAGTGTACAAGGGTTCTCTTTTCTCCACATCCTCGCCAACATTTGTTATTTGTGTTCCTTTTGATGATAACCTTTCTGACAGGTGTGAGGTGATATCTCACTGTGGTTTTGATTTGCATTTCTCTGATAATTAACCATGTTGAGCATTTTTAATCTGCCTGTTGTCCTTATTTAGAAAAATATCTATTCAGGTCTTCTGCCCATTCTTTAATCAGGTTGTTTCTTTTTTTAATGTTGAGCTGTATGAGCTGTTTATATACATTGGATATTAATCTCTTATGGGTCATATCATTTGCAAATATTTTCTCCCATTCAGTAAGTTCTCTTTTCGTTTGGTTGATCGTTTCTTTTGCTGTGCAAAAGGTTTTAAGTTTAATTAGGTCCCACCTGTTTATGTTTGCTTATATTTCCTTTGCTTTGGGAGACAGATCCAAAAACAATATTGCTAAGGCCAATGTGAAAGAGTGTTCTGCCTATGTTTTCCTCTAGTTTTAGAATATCCAATCTTACATTTAGGTCTTTATCCATTTTGAGCTTATTTTTGTCTATGGTGTTAGAGAATGTTCTAATTTCATTCTTTTCCATGTAGTTGTCCAGTTTTCCAGCACCACTTATTGAAGAGACTGTCTTATCGCCATTGGGTATTCTTAACTCCTTTGTTGTAGATTAATTGACCCTAAGTGCGTGGGTTTATTACTGGGTTTTCTATCCTGTTCAATTTATCCAGGTGTCTGTTTCTGTGCCAATCCCATACTGTTTTGATTACTGTAGCTTTTTAGTTATAAGTGATTATTTTAAATTTCTGATCTCTTAATTCAAATATCTTTTAGCAATCCTGAATTTTTACTCCCCCCACCAAGTTTATTGTTTTTGACATCATATTTTACATGTTTCTGTAACTACTTATTGTGGATGCAGATGATTTTACTATTTCTGTCTTTTAACCTTTCTACTAGCTTTGATCTATTACCTCTAATGTATATTTGCCTTTATCAATGAGATTTTTCCTTTTGCAATTTTCGTATTTCTAGTTGTGGCCTTTCTGTAAAAGTCCCTTTAGCATCTCTTGTAAAACTGGTTTGGTGGTGCTGAACTGTTTTAGCTTTCGTTTGTCTGCAAAACTCTTTATATCTCCTTTGAATCTGAATGATAGTTTTCCCTGGTACAGTATTCTTGGTTGTAGGTTTTTTCCTCACATTGCTTTAAATATATCATGCCACTTCCTCTGGCCTGCAGTTTCAGCTAAAAAGTCAGGTGATAGCCTCATGAGAGTCCTTTTGTATGAACTAATTGCTTTTCCCTTGCTGCTTTTAATATTCTCTCTTTATTTTAATTTTCGCCATTTTAATTACAATGTATAGACATCTTTGGGTTGATCTTATTTGGGACTCTCTGTGTTTCCTGGACCTGGATGTCACCTTTCTTTCCCAGGTTAGGGAACTTTTCAGCCAATAGGTTTCCAAATAGCTTCCCTGTCCCTTTATTCCTCTCTACTCCTCCTGGGGCCCCTATAATGTGAGAATCAGGATGCTTGGTGTTGTTCCAGAAGTCTCTTAAACTCTCATTTTAAAAGATTTTTTTCTTTTTTCTATTCTGTTTGAGCAATATCCACTATTTGGTATCCCAGTTTGCTGATCCGTTCCTCTGTATCATCTAAGCTACTATGGATTCCTTCCATTGTATTTTTAATTGCAGTTATTGTATTCTTCAGCTCTTTGGTTAGTTATACTTTCTAACTCTTTCTTAGAAACTTCTAACTTTTTACAGGGTTCATCCATTCTTCTCCCGAGTTCTTTGATCATCTTTACCTTCATTATCTTGAAGGGAGGTTGCTTATCTCCACCCGACTTTGTCCTTCTTCTGGGGTTACATCTTGTTCCTTCATTTGAAACATGTTCCTCTGTCACCTCATTTTTCCTAATTCTCTTTACATTTCTATATATTTGGTGGTTGGATACATTTCCCGATGTTGGAGAAGTGGCCTTAAGCAGGAAACATACTCCCCTAAATGCTCCAGGGGTGCCCCCTCTGTGGGTCATGTGGGTGCTTTTGTTGTGGGGGACTGACTGCTGTGGGGCCACTGGTAGGTGAAGTTGCACCCTGGTCCATTTGGTTGCCAGGCCCTGCCTAGTGTGGAGGCTGCATCTGCTGTTGAGCAGGGCTGGGCCCAGGCACAGCTTGCTGCAGGGCCCAGGGAGTCCTGGTCCTGGTGCTGGCTCAGTGGTGGACAGGGGAGGTACTGGGGTGGATGGCTGTGGGCTAAAGGTTTCCTGGAGCTAGTGTTAGCCTGCCTGTGAGTGAGCTTGGGACCTGGTGTGGAGGGTCGGGTGGAGGGAGCATGCAAGGCCTGGTTTTGGCCCACTGATGTGTGGGGGCAGTTCCTGATGCAGTTGGCTGAAGTGTCCAGTGTTTCTTGGAGCTGGTGTCAGCCCCCTGATGGGTGGGACCAAGGCCCAGGGCATCCTGGGGCTGGTGCAGACACTCTAGTGTGCAGAGCCAAGAACCAGGCTCTCTGGCTGTGGGGCCCGGTGATTCTGGATCTGGTGTCAGCTATCTGCTGTGAAGGACCAGGGCCCAGGGGGTCCCAGGGCTAGTGCTGGCCCACTGGTGGGTAAAGCTGTGTCCCAGGATCTCTCTCTGCAGGATTCTGGGGGTTCCGTAGCTGCTGTCAGCCAGCTGGTGGGTGGAGCTGGGTCTTGGGGTCTTGAATTCCAGACCTAGGGATCTGGTGTCGGCCCACTTATGGGCATGTCTGGGTCCTGACAGCTAGCTGCAGGGCCCTGGGTGTCCCAGAGCTAATGCTGGCCCACTGGTGGGTGGGGCTGATTCACGTCCCCTCTGTTGGTCAAAAAAAAGGTCCTGGGCAATAAGGGGATGAGGGGGCTGAGGGCAGGTGGCCTGTTGGTGGATGGGTCTGTGTTTCTGCTCAGTTGGCTGCTTAGCTGGGGCATACCAGGACTGGTGCTGACCATTGGTTGGGGAACCCAGGTCCCGGCACTAATAGGCTAGAGTGAGGACTCCAAAATGGCGCCTACCAGCTCCAGTGTCCACGCGGAGAAAGAGCTCCTGACAGGCTGTGCCACTGTCCTTGTCCCCAGGGTGAGCCCCACTGCCTCGGCCTGTCTGGAGTCTCTCCACCATCAGCAAGAGGGTCTGTCCCAGTCTCCTTTCAACCTCCTGACTCTGCCCTTTAAGGACAAAGTGTCTTTTCCCACAGCCCTCCGGGACTCCCTAAAGCAAGGCTTGCTGGCCTTCAAAGCCAAACATTCTCGGGACTCATCTTCCCAGTGCAGGACCCCAGGGCTGGGAGCCTGAAGTGGGGCTCCGAGCCCTCACTCCTTGGGGAGAACCTCCGCAACTGTGATTATCCTCCTGTTTGTGGTTCACCTGCCCACGGGCATGGGTCTTGACTAAACCTCGTATCCACCCCTTCTACCTCTCTTGTTGTGGCTCCTTCTTTATGCCTTTAGTTGTAGACGATCTCTTCTGCTGGTCCTCAGGTTGTTCTCATAGACAGTTGATCTGTAAATAGTTGTAATTTTGAGGTGCTCATGGGAGGAGGTGAGGTCAGGTCTTCTTACTGCATCATCTCAGCCATTCCAAGTCGATTTTAATTTTTTTCTTTTCCTTTAATGTTTTCTCTAAGAGATGATGGATGTTTGCTAAACTTATTGTGGTAATCGTTTCTTGATATATGTGAGTCAAATTATTATGCTGTGCACTTTAAACTTATAAAGTGTTGTATGTCAATTACAGCTCAATAAAACTGGAAGAAAAAATTTATTTGAAATCCACAAAATTTGGACATATAACGAGAAAAAAGGGATTATTTTAAGTCTCTCCAAATTCATATCAGATTCAGTTAATATTCTTAATGAAGTTTTTATCTTAGACATCCCTTTGATGAAGGACTGTGCCAGAATTATGAACATGGAATCTGTAAAATAAAACATTATTTCTCAAACTTCAACATGCACATAAATTACGTGGGATCTTCTTGAAATGCAGACTCTGCTCTTCAGCAAGTGGAGTTGGGAAAGCTGGACAGCCGCATGTAAATCAATGAAGTTAGCACACTCCCTCACATCATACACAAAAATAAACTCAAAATGGCTTAAAGACTTAAATATAAGACATGATACCTTAAAACTCCTAGAAGAGAGCATAAGCAAAACATTCTCTGACATAAATCATACAATTGTTTTCTAAGGTCAGTCTTCCAAGACAATAGAAATGAAAGTAAAAATAAATAAATGGGAACTAATCAAACTTACAAGCTTTTGCACAGCAAAGGAAACCATAAACAAAATGAAAAAACAACCTACACACTGAGAGAAAATATTTGCAAATGATGTGACTGACAAGGGTTTAATTTCCAAAATTAAAAAACAACCTACACACTGAGAGAAAATATTTGCAAATGATGTGACTGACAAGGGTTTAATTTCCAAAATATAAAAACAGCTCATAAAACTCAATAACAAAAATAAATAAATAAATAACCCAATCCAAAAATGGGCAGAAGACCTAAATAGACATTTCTCCAACAGGCACATGAAAAGATGTTCAACATCGCTAATTATTAGAGACATGCAAATCAAAACTATGAGGTACCACCTCACACCAGTCAGAATGGCCATCATTAAAAAGTCTGCAAATAACAAATGCTGGAGAGGATGTGGAGAAAAGGGAACCCTGCTACCCTGTTGATGAGAATGTAAGTTGTGCAGCCACTATGGAAAACAGTATGGATGTTCCTTAAAAAACTAAAAATAGAGTTTCCATATGACCCTGCAATCCCACTCCTGGGCATACACCCAGAGAAAACCATAATTCGAAAAGATACATGCGCCTCAAGGTCATTGTAGCACTATTTACAACAGCCAAGATATGGAAACAACCTAAATGTCCATCGACAGATGAATGGATAAAGAAGATGTGGTACATATATACAATAGAATATTACTTAGCCATAAAAAGGAATGAAATAATGCCATTTGCAGCAACATGGATAGACCTAGAGATTATCATACTAAGTGAAATTAAGTCAGACAGAGAAAGATAAATATCATATGATACCACTCATATGTGGAATCTACAAAAATGATACAAATGAACTTATTTACACAACAGAAACAGACTCACAGACTTAGAGAATGAATTTATGGTTACCGGTGGGGAAGGGTTGGGAGAGGGATAGATTGGGAGGCTGGTATTAGCAGATGCAAACTATTATATATAGGATGGATAAATAACAAGATTCTACTGTATAGCACAGGGAACTATACGCAATATCCTGCCATAAACCATAACAGAAAAGAATCTGAAAAAGAATGTATATAAATGCATAAATGAATGACTTTCCTGTACAGCAGAAATTAACACAACATTGTAAATCAACTATACTTCAGTAAAATAAATTTAAAAAAATAAAAATGCAGACTGGTTCCTAGATCTAGGTGGGGCTGAGGTTCTCCCAAGTTCCCAGGTGATGCCAGTGCTTCTGGCCCATGGATCACAAGGGCCTAAGGCTATCCTGTTTGCTTTTTATGCTTTCTGGAAAAGCTGCTCCAACATCCTAAAATCTCAGTTTCCTTATCTAAAAAAATACCAACAGCATCAACTTCAAAAAGCTGTAGCAGATATTCAACATGATAATGCATGTGAAACTTAGCAATGTCCTAGCAAATAGTGATAACTACAGAAGTTAAATATTTAAGAAGGCATTTTAAATGTTTTGTCATAAATAAAATATTTGGCTTTTTTTTTTACTGAATTTAATTCCACAAGATAATTAATATTATCTTTCTTTCCTCCCATGTAATTTCCTAAAAAGAAATAAAAAATCAGACCCCAATTAGCTTTGAGTAGTTTTCCAATAACTGTAAATGATTTCTCCATTTAAATTTGCATCCCTGGCATTCTACATGATGAATGATACATCTGTCCAGACCAGGAACAATCTTAGGCCTTGGAACAGAGTAAAACCAAAGTGTTCATATATGTGACCAGAGACAAGACTTTCAGGACCCTAATACAGTTAATATAATTAGGCTGCATAACTGGAAATGTGTTTAAAATTAACATTAACTAAATTTTAGTCTGAACAATTACTGCAACAAGGAGATATCTTTGGTCTATTTCCACTGTCTATATATTTCTTTATTTCTTCATGTAATTTATAACTGAGCCAGTACTGGGAACTCATGGTAGAAGTATGGTGATAGAAGCAGCTAGGACAATGGGAATCTATTCATAAATATTTTTGTAGATCTTTCAATATTAATTTATTTTCTCTGTTATTTTGAACCCTTTTTACCTGGCTGAATGTGCATGGAAACATTTTTTTAATTGTATTTATTTATTTTGGCTGTGCTAGATCTTTGTTGCGACACATGGGTTCTTTGTTGCAGCAGGCAGGCTTCTCTAGTTGTGGTGCACAGTTAGTTGCAGTATGTGAGATCTTAGATCCCCAACCAGGGATCGAACCTGGGCCCCCTGCATTGGGAGCATGAATTCTTAACCACTGGACCACCAGGGAAGTCCCTGCATAGAAATTTTTTTAATCTGATTCATTTTTTAAAAATTTTATTGAGTATAGTTGATTTACAATGTTGTGTTAGTTTCAGGTGTTTAGCAAAGTTGTTCAGTTATACATATACACATATTTATTCTTTTTCAGATTCTTTTCTCATTTAGGTTATTACAGAACATTGAATAGAGTTCCTTGTGCTATACAGTAGGTACTTTTTGGTTATCTATTTTTTTTTTTTTTAAAGGATTTTCTTATTTATTTATTTATTTATTTTTGGCTGTGTTGGGTCTTCGGTTCATGCGAGGGCTTTCTCCAGTTGCGGCAAGCGGGGGCCACTCTTCATCGCGGTGCGGGGACCGCCCTTCATCGCGGTGCGCGGGCCTCTCTCCATCGCGGCCCCTCCCATCGCGGGGCACAGGCTCCAGACGCGCAGGCTCAGCAATTGTGGCTCACGGGCCCAGCTGCTCCGCGGCATGTGGGATCTTCCCAGACCAGGGCCCGAACCCGTGTCCCCTGCATTAGCAGGCAGACTCTCAACCACTGCGCCACCAGGGAAGCCCTGGTTATCTATTTTATATATATTAGTGTATATATGTTATTCCCAACTTCCTAATGTATCCCTCCTCCCGCCTTTCCCCTTTGGTAACTATAAATTTGTTTTTGATATCTGTGAGTCTGTTTCTGTTTTGTAAATAAGTTCGTTTGTATCATTTTTGTTGTTTTTTTTTTTTTTAAATTTTTTTTTTATAGCTACTTTATTTATTTATTTATTTATTTTTGGCTGTGTTGGGTCTTCAGTTCGTGCGAGGGCTTTCTCTGGTTACGGCAAGTGGGGGCCACTCTTCATCGCGGTGCGGGGACCGCTCTTCATCGCGGTGCGCGGGCCTCTCACCATCACGGCCCCTCCCGTTGCGGGGCACAGGCTCCAGACGCGCAGGCTCAGCAGTTGTGGCTCACGGGCCCAGCCGCTCCGCGGCACGCGGGATCCTCCCAGACCAGGGCTCGAACCCGTGTCCCCTGCATTAGCAGGCAGATTCTCAACCACTGCGCCACCAGGGAAGCCCCTGTTGTTTTTTTTTTTAAATTAGATTCCACAGAAAAAAAGCACCCTCCTGGCTGCGTGGGACTTGGGGGCATAGGAGGGAGGCCAGGGGCGAACAGGAGAGGCAGGTGGGAGAGGCCATCCAGGACCCGAGGAGCAGGAGAGGAGCAGAGGGTGATTGCCCCACTCACTCTGGCACAGGAAGACTGCTGGGCTCCTAGGTGGGGTCCCTCACCCTCTGAGACCAGAGGCATGCCTGGGCCCCTTCAGTTCCATTGAGCCTAAGCCCCACTCCCCACACGGCCCCAAGGGCTTTTTCCAGCCCTGTGAGTCCTAAGCATAGGCCCTACCCACCACCCAAACCCTGCTCCTGCTTAGGCTCACCCTCCACAGCCAAGGTCTTTTACACCCCCTTTTTTTTTTTTTTTCCTTTCTTCTCCTCTTTTTTTTTACTATTTTCGTCTTGTTTTACCTTCTGGTTGTTGTTTCATCTATATTTTTATTTTTATATTCTTTCTAACATATCTGTTAGTTTCCTAGTCTAATTTTACTTTTTACTCTTCATTATTGTTCTCTTTATTTTTGATTACCCTGCACAGCTTGTGGGGTCTTGGTTCATGAGCAGGGGGTTGGGCCAAAGCTCCTGCAGTGGGAGCTCCAAGTCCAAACCACTGGACTAACAAAGAACCTCAGACCCCAGGGAATATTCATTGGAGTGAGGTGTCATAGAGGTCCTCATCTCGGCACCAAGACCCAGTTGTACCCAACAGCCTACAGATTCCAGTGTTGGAAGCCTCAGGCCAAACAACCAGTAAAACCAAAACATAATCCCACTCATTAAAAATAAATAAATAAATAAGATGGCAAAAATATATGTCACAGATGAAGGAGCAAGGTAAAAACCTACAAGACCAAACAAATGAAGAGGAAATAGGCAATCTACCTGAAAAAGAATTCAGAGTAATGATAGTAAAGATGATCCAGAATCTCAGAAATAGAATGGAGGCACAGATTGAGAAAATACAAGAAATATTTAACAGAGATCTAGAAGAACTAAAGAACAAACAAACAGAGATGAACAAGACAATAACTGAAATGAAAAATACACTAGAAGGAATCAATAACAGAATAACTGAGGCAGAAGAACGAATAAGTGAGCTGGAAGACAAAATGGTGGAAATAACTGCTGAGGAGCAGAACAAAGAGAAAAGAATGAAAAGAATTGAAGACAGTCTCAGAGACCTCTGGGACAACACTAAACGCAACAACATTCGAAAAATAGGGGTCCCAGAAGAAGAAGAGAAAAAGAAAGGGTCTGAGAAAATATTTGAAGAGATTATAGTGGAAAACGTCCCTAACATGGGAAAGGAAATAGTAGTCACCCAAGTCCAGGAAGCACAGAGTATCCCACACAGGATAAACCCTAGGAGAAACACACCAAGACACATATTAAGCAAAGTAACAAAAATTAATTTCAAAGAAAAAATATTAAAAGCAGCAAGGGAAAAACAAAAAATAACATACAAAGGAATCCCCATAAGGATACGAGCTGATTTTTAAGCTGAAACTCTGCAGGCCAGCAGGGAGTGGCAGGATATACTTAAAGTGTTGAAAGAGAAAAACCTACAACAAGATTACTCTACCCAGCAAGGATCTCACTCAGATTCAACAGAGAAATCAAAAGCTTTTCAGACAAACAAAAGCTAATAGAATTCAGCACCACCAAACCAGCTTTACAACAAATGCTAAAGAAACTTCTCTAGGTGAGAAACAAAAGAAAAGAAAAAGACCCACAAAAACAAACGCAAAACAATTAAGAAAACGGTAATAGGAACATACATATCAATAATAACCTTGAATATAAATGGATTAAATGCCCCAACCAAAAGACACAGACTGGCTGAATGGATACAAAAACAAGACCCCTATATACGCTGTCTACAAGAGACCCACTTCAGACCTAGGGACACATACAGACTGAAAGTGAAGGGATGGAAAAAGATATTCCATGCAAATGGAAATCAAAAGAAAGCTGGATTAGCAATACTTGTATCATATAAAATAGACTTAAAATAAAGACTGTTACAAGAGACAAGGAAGGACACAACATAATGATCAATGGATCAATCCAAGAAGATATAACAATTTTAAATGTTTATGAACCCAACATAGGAGCACCTCAATACATAAGGCAAATGCTAAAAACCATGAAAGGGGAACTCAACAGCAACACAATAATAGTAGGGGACCTTAACACCCCACTTACACCAATGGACAGGTCTTCCAAACAGAAAATAAATAAGGAAACACAAGCTTTAAATGACACAATTGATCAGACAGATTTAATTGATATTTATAGACCATTCCACCCAAAAGTGGCAGAATACACTTTCTTCTCAAGTGCACATGGAACATTCTCCAGGGTAGATCACATCTTGGGTCACAAATCAAGCCTTGGAAAATTTAATAAAATTGAAATCATATCAAGCATCTTTTCTGACCACAACACTATGAGATTGGAAATAAATTACAGGAAAAAAATCTGTAAAAAACACACATACATGGAGGCTAAACAGGGCACTACTAAATAACCAAAAGATCACTGAAGAAATCAAACAAGAAATTAAAAAATACATAGAAACAAATGACAATGAAAACACAATGATCCAAAACCTATGGAATGAAGCAAAAGCAGTTCTAAGAGGGAAGTTTATAGCAATTCAATCTCACTTCACAAAATAAGAAAAATCTCAGATAAACAATCTAACCCTACATACACCTAAAGCAACTAGAGAAAGAAGAACAGGAAAACCCAGTCAGTAGAAGGAAAGAAATCATAAATATCAGAGCAGAGATAAATTAAATAGAAACGAAGAAAACAATAACAAAGATCAATATAACTAAAAGCTGGTTCTTTGAGAAGATAAGCAAAATTGATAAACCCTTAGCCAGACACATCAAGAAAAAAAGGGAGAGGATACAAATCAATAAAATTAGAAATGAAAAAGGAGAAATCACAACTACCACTGCAGAAATACAAAAGATTATAAGAGACTATTATAAACAACTATATGTCAATAAAATGGACAACCATGAAGAAATGGACAAATTCTTGGAAAGGTACAATTTTCCAAGACTGAACCAGGAAGAATTAGAAAATATAAACAGATCTATCACAAATAATGAAATTGAAACTGTAATTAAAAATCTTCCAACAAACAAAAGTCCAGGAACAGGTGGATTAACAGGCGAATTCTATCAAACATTTGCAGAAGAGCTAACACCCATCCTGCTCAAATTCTTCCAAAAAATTGTAGAGGGAGGAACACTCCCAAATTCATTCTACAAAGCCACAATCACCCTAATATCAAAACTAGAAAAAGATATCACAAAAAAAAGAAAATTACACACCAATATCACTGATGAACATAGATGCAAAAATCCTCAACAAAATACTAGCAAACAGAATCCAACAGCATATTGAAAGGATCATACACCATGATAAAGTGGGATTTATACCAGGAATGCAAGGATTCTTCAATATATGCATATCAATCAATGTGATACGCCACATTAACAAATTAAGGAATAAAAACCATATAATCATCTCAATAGATGCAGAAAAAGCAAAATTCAACACCCATTTATGACAAAAACTCTCCAGGAAATGGGCATAGAGGGAACCTACCTCAACATAATAAAGGCCACATATGACAAACCACAGCAAACATCATATTCAATGGTGAAAAACTGAAAGCATTTCCACTAAGATCAGGAACAACACAATGATGTCCACTCTCGCCACTCTTATTCAACATAGTTTTGGAAGTCCTAGCCACAGCAATCAGAAAAGAAAAAGAAAAAGGAATTTGTATAATTGGAATTTTTATAATTTGTATAATCTGTATACAATTTGTATAATTGGAAAAGAAGTAAAACTGTCACTGTTTGCAGATGGCATGATACTATACATAGAAAATCCTAAAGATGGCACCAGAAAATTACTAGAACTACTCAATGAATTTGGTAAGGTTGCAGGATACAAAATTAATGCACAGAAACTTCTGGCATACCTATACACTAACAACAAAAAATCAGAAAGAGAAATTAAGGAAACACTCCCATTTACCATCACAACAAAAATAATAAATTACCTAGGAACAAACCTACCTAAGGAGGTGAAAGACTTGTAATCAGAAAACTATAAAACACTGATGAAAGAAATCAAAGATGACATAAACAGATGGAGAAATATACCATGTTCTTGGATTGGTAGAATTAATATTGTGAAAATGACTATACTACCCAAAGCAATCTACAGGTTCAATGCAAACCCTATTAAACTACCAATGGCATTCTTCACAGAATTAGAACAAAACATTTT
Organism: Balaenoptera acutorostrata; assembly: GCF_949987535.1. Lineage (NCBI taxonomy): Eukaryota > Metazoa > Chordata > Mammalia > Artiodactyla > Balaenopteridae > Balaenoptera > Balaenoptera acutorostrata. The sequence continues at coordinate 831,916 of NW_026646471.1, forward strand.
TACAATTTGTACGGAAACACAAAAGACCCTGAACAGCCAGAGCAGTCTTGAGAAAGAAAAATGGAGCTGGAGGAATCAGGCCCCCCACCTTTGGACTATACTACAAAGCTACAGTAATCAAGACAGTATAGTACCAGCACAAAAACAGAAATATAGATCAATGGTACAGCATAGAAAGCCCAGATAAACCCCGGCACATGTAGTCACCTAATTTACAATAAAGGAAGCAAGAACAGACAATGGAGAAAAGACAGCGTCTTCAATAAGTGGTGCTGGGAAAACTGGACAGCTACATGTAAAAGAATGAAATCAGAACACTATCTAACACCATACACAAAAATAAACTCCAAATGGATTAAAGACCTAAATGTGAGACCAGACACTATAAAACTCTTAGAGGAAAACATAGGAAGAACACTCTTTGACGTAAACCACAGCAAAATCTTTTTTGACCCACTTCCCAGAGTAATGAAAATAAAAACAAAAATAAACAAATGGGACCTAATTAAACTTAAAAGCTTTTGCATGGCAAAGGAAACCATAAACAAGATGAAAAGGCAACTCTCAGAATGGGAGAAAATATTTGCAAATGAAACAACGGACAAAGGATTAATCTCCAAAATATACAAACAGTTCATGGAACTCAATATCAAAAAACAAACAAGCTGATTAAAACATGGGCAGAAGACCTAAATAGACATTTCACCAAAGAAGACATACAGATGGCCAAGAGGCACATGAAAAGATGCTCAGTGTCACTAATTATTAGAGAAATGTAAATCAAAACTACAATGAGATATCACCTCACACCAGTCAGAATGGCCATCATCAAAAAATGTGGAAACAATAAATGCTGGAGAGAGTGTGGAGAAAAGAGAACCCTCCTGCCCTGTTGGTGGGAATGTAAATTGATACAACCACTATGGAGAACAGTATGGAGGTTCCTTTAAAAACTAAAAATAGAATTACCCTATGACCCAGCAATCCCACTACTGGACATATACCCTGAGAGAACCATAATTCAAAAAGAGACATGCACCAGAATGTTCACGCAACACTATTTCCAATAACCAGGACATGGAAGCAACCTAAATGTCCATCAACAGATGAATGGATAAAGAAGATGTGGCACATATATACAATGGAATATTACTCAGCCATAAAAAGAAACGAAACTGAGTTATTTGTAGTGAGGTGGATGGACCTAGAGTCTGTCATACAGAGTGAAGTAAGTCAGAAAAACAAATATCATATGCTAACACATATAAATGGAATCTAAAAAAAAAAAAAAAAAAGGTTATGAAGACCCTAGGGGCAGGACAGGACAAGAATAAAAATGCAGATGCAGAGAATAGACTTGAGGACACGGGGAGGGGGAAGGGTAAGCTGGGATGAAATGAGAGCATGGCATGGACATATATACACTACCAAATGTAAAATAGATTGCTAGTGGGAAGCAGCCACATAGCACAGGGAGATCAGCTTGGTGCTTTGTGACCACCAAGAGGGGTGAGATAGGGAGAGTGGCAGGGAGACACAAGAGGGTGTGGATATGGGGATATACGTATGCATATGGCTGATTCTCTTTATTGTACAACAGAAACTAACATGGTATTGTGAAGCAATTATACTCCAAGAAAGATATATAAATAAATAAATAAATTAGATTCCACATATGAGGACAATTGGAGTCCCAGGACAATATACAGTAAGTAAATTGACAGGCACTCCAAAAGCTTAAGGTTGAACACAACTTGAAAGCCAGCAATTTTCAATAACGTTTTTTGCTTTTTCAGCTTCAACCACCATTCTGTGAAAACGCACAATAAAATGACAAAGAGACAAGTCTCGGTGCCCCTTACCCTGTCTTCCCACTGCCCCCTTCCCCCCTTCTATCCTGGGGAGGGGAGGCTGGGCACATTGGAACAGGGTCCCATCCTCCAACACAAGCACAGAGGTAAGGCGGGAAGCCAGCCAGCCCTGGGGTAGGGACACTGCTCCTAATTCCACCAGAGACCCCTGTGGGTTAGCAGCAATTCTGGGTCAGAATTCCAGCTCCAGGTCTGTCATATCCTTGAGCATCTTATTACATCACTCAGATCCTTGTGTCCTGACCTGTAAAATGGAGGATACACATCACAGAGTGGGTGATGTAAGGATGACCGAAGATACAAAGCAGTGCTACCTGCTCAAAATGTGGTCACAGGCTGCGGCCAGTCCTGTGTGTTACCTGTTCCCCTAAGGGATAAATATGTACAGAAATTGAGAGAAAGTGTTACAAAAACCCAAAGAGAGACATGAAATCTATCTTCAACAGGTAAAACATTCCTCCATTAAATTGCTATAAAATTTCTAATTTCATTTTTCTAGTAATTCATACATATTGTATTTTCCAAAAGTGTCAGGACATAATGAGTTGGGGATTTAAAGAAAGACTGGCCCTTCACTAAGTTTGAGAGCCATTTGGGCAAAGAACTTCCCCAGGCACAAAGGACAGTACCAAGATGCTACAGACTGAATGTTTTTTCTCCCAAAATTAGTATGTTGAAACCTAATGCCCAATGTGATGGTACTTGGAGCTGGAACTTTTGAGAGCGGATTAGATCATGAGGGTGGAGCCCCAATGAATGGGATTAGTGCCCATAAAAGAGACCCAAAGAAACCCCTCATCCCTTCAACCACGTGAGGACACAGCAAAAGGACAGCCGCCTATGAACCAGGAAGAGGGTCCTCACCAGACATTGAATTGCTGGTGTCTTGATCTTGGACGTTGGGCCTCTAGAACCATGAGAAACAAATCTCTGTTGTTCATAAGCCACCAAGTCTAGGGTATTGCGTTACAGCAGCCTGCACAAACTAAGGGACTTGGGAAGCAAGACCAGAATGATAATGAAGACTCTGACCCCAAGTCTACTCATAACACCCCACTCCTTCCCCTACAGCCGCAGGGCTTAACCACCGAAGCAGGTCCCAGTGAGGCTGCGGGGTTCCAGGGGCCCTCAGCATCCTACATGGAGCCTCAGGTTCAATATTAAAGCCATTTTAAATCACAGATTATTCTTCTAAAATAAGTCAGAAAAAAATTATTGTGAGGAAAGCAAGAGAGGTCATGTAGACCAACACAGTCAGGAATAATTTAACAGTTTTTTTTCATCTTAAAGAAAACCAAGTCAAAAGCAGTAATTTGATCACCTTAGGTGATCCCTTTTACCTCTGAATAAGTGATATAGGAAAAAGAATTAAAGGATAAAAATAATCTTAAAAGAAACTATTATTACTTACTTCTTCGGAAATATATGTTAATTTTTTTTTAGATTTGATAATTGATTACAATAACAACAAGGTGATAGCCAAGCACCTCCATGAAGTGAAACAAAGGCTGTCTAAATTATTTAAAGGAGCATCTGAGTCTAGCCTGGCAGGAAAATGATAACTCCTCCCCTTTTCTCACGTGACAGCCCCAAAGCCATCACAACAGAGCGGACAGTGAAGCTCGCATCAACTGGAGAAAGAAAATGTAATGAGTGAGAAAAACTTCACTCTTCATGAACCCACCCACTAGTAATTTTAAATATAATCGAGAAATCTCAGGTCACATTGAAAGTCAAGTGCTTTGGGAAGGAAAGATAGGCCCTTAGTTCCCACTCACATGCTTTAGGCCCTAACAGTGAAAAAGTAAAACAATGTAACACTAATTCACTAAACATGCCTATCAGAATTAGTGGCCAGCGTAACTCCCATAATTAAAATTAGGGAGAAACTCTTAATGAGTCCTTAATAGAAGACCTGCAAGGAGCAGACTAGCGCCCACATTTCAAATGAGCAGAACAATGAGTGCTCAACACCGAACAGCTGCACATGCGGCCGCCTGGGTGCTTCGAACACGCACAGACTTGAAAGGAGAATAATGCAAAATAGCTTGTTAATTTTTATATTTATTATGTGTTCAGATGACGGTATTTTAGATGCACTGTATTAAATTTGTCATCAACATTCATTTCACCTATCTGTGGATTTTTAATGTGGCTACTAAAACATTTAGAACTGCATTATATTTCTATTGGGCAACACTGATCAAGAAGATCTAACAACTCCAGACATACTGCTAAACTCATTTAGCCTGGACAGTAAAGAACAAAAACAAAAACAATCTCCCTCAAAAAAAAAAAAAAAAAACAAAACTACATGCCACTTTGTTCCCTATTAGACAGTGTAAGTGTAACAGGTCAGAAGTAAACACAGAGGGACCATGTAACACAGATGCCAGAATCCGAGCTCCATGAGTGAGTCTGGGAAGATTCTCCTTTCCACCAAACACAGGACTCCAGAGAATGAAAAATGACCTATTCAAAATCCTTTCCTTTTAGACTGGGTTTGAACTTTCCTACTGACCAGATGTGGTTCACAAGACTTGCTGATTACAAAACCTAACCTAAATGAAGCTACTTAGAGAAATTAAAATAATGTCATTTTTTAAAAACTGCTGACAGAAATCATACCTGATGTTTTTTAAAATGTCAATTTCAGCATCAAAATAGTAGAAGGTAAATAATTGGCTATAATATCAAGTCTCAGCTACAAGCACCGCCTCCTGCTAAGTGGATGCACTTCCACACCCATCACAGAACCTGGCCCTACGACGTGTTCCGAGGGTTCCCCTATGGAGCAGGGCATATGCCCTCATCTGACCCGACGCTCGGAAGGAGCCTAACACTGGCAACAGTCAGTTCTCTCCCCTCAGACACACTCCTTGGACCCTACATCTTCTATTTCGTCCTCTTTAATGTTTTATCCTTTCCCCAGTATCATTTCATCCATTTCTACTGTCGCTCAGGAAACAGTATCTCTTGGGGTCTTTAGACATCAATCCTCCAATTATTTCTCAGGATTCTCCCCCCTAACCACGGCCTGACCTATAAGCAGTCTCTGCAAGCCTCGCTCCTGCTTTATTCCCTACATTCTACCCAGACGTCCACAGCCTTTGGAAAGGCCTCATGTTGAGTGTGTGGGCAGCTCATGGTTCTGAGTCCTCTCTGTGTGTTTCACTAACCCCTGGGGGTCCCACCTCGGGGGAGGTCTCCCTCCTCCTTCAATTCAACAGGGCCCAACTCTAACCCATTCATTCAACAAAACTAAGGACTCTGTGGCAGGTCTCATGCTTAAGAGCTTAGGCCGCAAAATCCTCTTCAGCTTTTAACAACAGAACGTCTGCATTTCAGCTGGGGATGTGTCTGGCCACTAATACAGCATTTTCCACGGCCTACGTTACACCGAGGTGTAGCCATGCCACCAAGTTACGGGCAATGGAGTGCAGGGAGCAATGAAGCACAGCGGCAGAAAGGAATGCTGTCTTGGACTCAAAGACAGAATGAAGGAACTGAGCCACCCTCGGTGTGCTAAACCCTGGGGGTGTTGAGACAGCAAGAGGTAGAAAGCAAAACCCTGGACAAGCCGGTGGAATGGAAGCACTTGATCTCCCGGGCACTCGCCTGTGCAGACTTCCCCTGAAAGAGGGAAACTGACTCTCCACCCTTGTAAGTCACGGTGGAGGCAGTCAGAACGACACTGTAACTCGTACGCCCACCAAGCAAAGGCGTCCTGCACACACGGCCAAAGCGATGGGCAAACTCAGCAGCCCTCAGCAGCCGGTTCGGGGAGACCACCCCCATCACTGGTGCGGACCCGGGCTCGGTCCCAGATCAGGTCACACATCAAGGTTCCCTTATTTCCTCAGCTTCCCTTCCTCTCTCGCCCAGCCTCTGGGGCAGGTCCTTATCTCCTCCTCGTAGAAAATGCAGGAGGCTTCTGCCCCCAGGACACCAGGCCGGCCCCAGCCCACATCCTGTAAATGCTGCCCTTTTGTTATTCCTCCTTAAGAAACAGTGAATGGCCCCTTACCGTCTGCTCTGTTCTCCACTGTCAACAGCACTGACCCTGACTACTACCGGGTCCAGCATCAGTCTCAGGGCTGACTTAGGACCCTCTTCCTACTGTCATCAGAAGTGCACTCTCCTCCTATCGTATACACGAGAGTATATAGAAAATGGACTTATCTTCACTCAAAAGTGAAGGATGCTTATATGGGATTTAGCAAAGCAACAGGTGGTCAAGGTTCTTAGTGCACACACACGGGCAGGGAGAGCTGCCCTTCTGACTCACAGCACCTCCTTCTCTGATGAATGTCAAGCCTCAGGGCAGGATCCCCAGCCTCCCAAGGCCCTGCAGACCACAAGAGGCATGGACACTCCATGCCCTGCAGTGATTTTCACGGAAATGCGAACTAATTTCTCTTGGATAAACACACATAGAAGCAACACTAGTGGGTTATGTTATATACATATTAAACTTTAGGATTTACTACCAGATAGATTTCCATTTGTGTTGTCCTTGTTTGCAACTTCAGTAGACTAACTAATGAAATGAACAAATAAAACTTCACACTTTTCAATAGTATTCATACAAACATAGATGTGATAAAAAAATTAAGTATCTCAGAACAAAATCACAAGGTTAAATAAATTACCGAGGAACCTCGAAACCAGTTAGGTGTTTTGGAAAGCATTACTCATGTCACTGGTGTCCACAGAAACACACACATGAAGGACACACAACACTAAGTTAGATATTCACCAAATAAATTTTCATTTCTTTACCCAAGAACATTAGCTGAGCATTTAGAAGCAGTGGATATAGAAATACAGTATCAGACATATTTCAGGTGTTCATAAAACTACTGAATACATTTCTAGTGGATAGCTAAATCATGTCAGCACTACAGTCAGCTGCATAGAGATGTTGATTAAAAGTAATTTTGAGTGATCTGTAAGAATACAGCATCCTTGGAAAGTACTATTGGCAAATGTTTACTTCTAGATTAGATTTTTCTAGCCAATTCACTCTGCATCACTCCTACAATCTGTGGGTAATATGTTCATAGAATACAAACTAAATCAGATCAAAATAATCATCTTTTTAAAAAAAAAATCATTTAGAAGTCAAATAAAAGCAATTTCAGAGTCAGATGGTATTTGGGATTATGAAGGTTTGTTTCTCCCAGCTCAGCGTTACTCTCTTGACTTTTGGGCAGCGAGAAGGCAAAGAGACTCGAGTAGCCTTTGGAATTGTACACGTATAACTCAACTCCGACCTTCTCACAAACCTTAGGCTTATTTCCCTATCTCCTTATCCTTACCCTATGGAGCTAAAGTACAAAGTTCAGTGCTTCACAGATAGTCAGTATTCAATAAAGAGCCATGGAGTGAATTAACGCTGTGTGGAATCTCGTTATCCTACTGTTCCTATGAAATCCCCTACATCACTGCACAATGACTCCACCTCAGGGGAAGCCATAGGTTACAGCCTGTATTTCATTTGTCTATTTCTAAAAAATCCAGGGACAGGAAAGATATTGAAAATGCCGAGTGGTAAACAAAAGCATAACAACAATACCTCAGGGCAGGAAACTGATAAAGGGCAAGATCCAGATGCAGGAAAGCCCATGGTCTGTACAAAGGGCTGAGCCAGGGGCGCCAGCAGCCGACGTGCACAGCTGAGTCAAGACAACCTGTGTGGCTCTTATGAACATCCCTGAAACTTTGCTAGGCTGGTGGCAAGACTCATGCACCAAGAGAGTCCACCAGCTGTCAAACAAATGGATTAACTCCTATGAAAACAGAATGGTTACCCCAGCCCTCAAATCACTTCTTTGTTTTATGAGACAAGACCCAAGATCCAAACCCCAGCCCCTCCTAAGACTGGCTCCATTTGTGTATAAGACGACATCTCTCCAACCTCAGCTGCTCCTAATGGAAGCAACACTGATTTGCTGGAGACATGGAAAGAAGTGTCACTTTCAACTTTCTAAGGCACTTCCATGAAAAGCTAAGCCCAGAGTAGCAAACAAGAAGAAAACGAAACCCCTGAAAGAAACCTCTAGAACAGTTTAATATACATATGGCCTTTTCAGAAAGTCTGATAATTAGAAAACACATCACTTTAAGGCTGGTAATGGACCCAGGCCATTGTCTTACTGAGTTAGGGCCTGAAGTATCAGTTAAAGACCTGGCTAGATCCCCTGAAGATTCTCTAAAGAGAATGGATGATGCCACTGAGGGAAGAGAAAAGTCCATTTTCAGGTAATCACCTGAAAGGAAATCATTCTTCTTCTACCAATGGAACCAAGTGGACATAAGAACTAAAGCCATGCAAAAAAGGCGTTAACTCTCAACAGAAACTCACACCTAACTTCCACGGTGGCTCACTCATGGGCTAAATCTGTATGAGCTCCAGACATGACCCCACATCCTTTATGCCCATCTCATTACCAGCACAGCCTGATTCTACACCAAAAACAACCTCCCAGGGGAAAAGGGAGGGACCTCACACATGACATAACAAGCATGAGTAACCTGAAGAATTAAGATATAGACACCTCAAGAAGAGAAAATATGAATAATCAGGAGCTAGTAATGATTAAGGTACCAGCCTTTCAGGTATGATTCTTTCTGCCATCCCTTTCTTTCCTTTCTGACATTGGGGAGGGTGTGAGAGCAGAGACGGGTCCTTATTCTTAGAACAGTTGACTTCTACCACCTGAAGACAGGAAAACCTTAGGCTCACTGATGTAAGATTATGTACTTAACAAATCAATAACTCATCTAAATGAAAAGGCACTTTTAAAAGAAAAGCAAATGAGTACACGAGCCGTTTTACAAATACATGTTCTTTCACGTCTTCTCAGATTGCTGCCTCAACCTAGAAGCTCCTCTATCTCATCAGGCCAGGATGACAGCCGAGCTCAGGTTCTCAGCTCGTGTGCAGAGGAACCCCGGGACAGTAAGGCATCATTCCTGACTCACTGCATTATCTCAGGCTTCCTCTTCTTCTCCCTTTCCGATTTTTGAACTGGAAGCCAAAAAACCAGTAACTAAAGTACAGGCAGGAAAGAGAATGATTCGAGTTTGTATGACTGCTTTGATAAAATATGACTGGGGAACTAAGGTCAGGAAGTAAAGGACTGAGTAACTCCTTGTTTTCTCAAAAGGACCACAGGGAACACAAGAGTTACCCTCGTCTGATTCAACACGAGTTTCTAATTATAACTCATCCAAGGGGGAATTGACACACACATATCTTTTTGGTAATGAGAGAAGGTTTTTACACACCTCCTAAAACAGAAGTCTTGATTATTCTCCAACATCACAATAATGATAAGCATGACATATGTCTCCTTGTGGTAGAAAAGAAACAGACATGCAAACTCAGACTGGATTTCAGCTCAAAGAGACACAAATTGGCATCTTCACATATAATGCTCGAGTGCACTCACCCTTCCAAGGCCTCTTTCCCTTTCTTCTACAATGGGTTTTCCCTTTTCTGGAAGTTCTCTACACCCTTGGTATCTTCTCCAACAGAAGTTCTGCCCAGTGTGTAAAATGTCTTTGGCCCTCCTCACCTTTTCCTCCTCTTTTCAGGGGTCATCGGGAAGAAGGTTAAGGATCATGGCGAGGGTAGGGGGTTCAGTGCCACCTGAAGAGGTTGTTAATGCAAAAAAAATTCAATAATTTGTACGAATTTTTTCTGCCCTTTTGTTTTTCTTTGTCCCCCTAGAAAAAAACAGCTGACACTATGGGCTAAATCAGGGGTTCCCAACCCCCCAGCCACAGACTGGTACCAGTCCGTGACCTGTTAGGAACCTGGCTGCACAGCAGGAGGTGAAGGGTGGGTGAGCAAACGAAGCTTCATCTGTATTCATAGCCGCTCCCCATCGCTCACATTACCGCCTGAGCTCCATCTCCTGTCAGATCAGCAGCAGCATTAGATTCTCACTGGAGTGCGGACCCTACTGTGAACTGCACATGCAAGGGATCTAGGTTGTGCGCTCCTTATGAGAATCTAATGCCTGATGATCTGAGGTGGAGCTGAGGTGGTGGTGTTAGCAATGGGGAGCGGCTGTGGATACAGATCATCGTTAGCGGAGAGGTTTGACTGCACAGAGACCATAATAAATCAATTGCTTGCAGACTCATATCAAAACCCTATCAGTGAGTGGCAAGTGAAAACAAGCTCAGGGCTCCCACTGATTCTGCATTATGGTGAGTTGTATAATTATTTCATTGTATATTACAATGTAATAATAATAGAAATAAAGTGCACAAAAAATGTAATGTGCTTGAATCATCCCGAAACCATCCTCCCTTGCCCCGGTCCGTGGAAAAATTGTCTTCCATGAAACTGGCCCCTGGTGCCAAAAAGGTTGGGGCCCGCTGGGTAAAGGACAGTCTGACTGGGATAAATGAAAAAGAATGGACCTATTATAACAGCTACCAATCAGTTTAAAACCACCTTATTGAAGAAAAGGATCCAGGGAAGAAATGAATCCATGTACTGGAGCAACCGCATCCCCACCGACATCTCTTTCATTCATTTGAAAGGCTGACTTACATACACCCCAGACCTTAGAGAAACTATGAAATACAGAGACTGTGGCCAGCAGCTATCTCAATAGTTGTCAGGAACCTATTTCCAAAGTTCCAGATCATTGGACGTGCAATGTTTGAGAAGATCTGCCCCTTCCTTCTCGTTCTTTGTATGAAAATACAGAATGAGGGGTATGTAAAAGTCTGCTTTTACCCCTAATTAGTAAGGGAGTCTGGGTCTTACTCCCTCTAAGATTACTGAGTTTTCAGAATAAGTAATATCTTTTCAAATGTAAACTTTTCTGTGAAACTTGGGGTGAGTCTTCATAAAGATATGTTATTCCTTTCAAATGACTTCTGTGTAGTTTAAAAAAGACAACAATCTTAGCAAGAGAGATGGTTTCACATGCTTTGAGAAGAAAATTTAAAAAGAAGATAGACCCATACTCAGTAGTTTTCTAATAACTTCAGTTTATTAAGTGCCTGTAAAAGCTGAATGAATGGAAAAAAAGTGTGGGCATTACATAAGCCTATGAAAATTTACAACAGGTTACATTTTTTAAAATGCAGTTTCAGTGTAAGTAAACACACAGAAAAGATAAAATTAATATATGGGCAAAACAGCAAGACTGCAGTAAGTTAAGCAAGAAAGTTGGTGACAACAATGACAGATTCCATATACATAGTCCTGGGTGGCCCGGTATAGCTGTGCAACAAGGGGAAATGGGATGGTTCTCAAAACAGGGCAGTGAAATCTGTAATTTCAACAATGGCACAAGTGATTCAGGAAGCTGAATCAAGATAAACAGAGGGAAAACTGGAAGCAAACAACAAATCATTGTTTGGTATGACTTGTGTGTTAAATACCTTTTCTATAATTTTGTATTTTGGCTGCAATACATGAAATGCTAATTTCACCTCAACATGGAATATAGGAAAGAGTGCAGATTCTTCAACAACATGAAATTGTAAGTACAGTTAAGGTAGCCATGCTCATGCCTTAGACACATCAGCAGCTCACATGGCCCTGCTAAAAAGAGGTGTATAAATACATGAAAAAGATTTTGCAAGTAGGTTTCTAATTCCATAGTGTTTTATGATTTCAAACGAGGTAAAAGAATGAGCAAATGGAAGAGACCCAGGAACACAGATGTTCAGATACTCGTGGTAAACACGGGACACGGGTAACGATGTTTCCTGAGAATGTGGGGGAAATGTATGGAGTGTGTTACCAGGAAGAAAACACGCAGTGAGCATAAGTGAGATCAGCCAGTGCCTGGGGCTGCTCCGGAGAACAGGGGCCTTGCCCACAAGGAGAAACTCAGAAGGGTGATAAAGACCTGATGCAGATTTGACAAGAGGACTTACTCCAAACCACTGTTTCTGGCCCTTGAAGACGTCTGCTGGATAAATAACACCAAAGAGGATCGCCTCACACAGGGCTTTAATCTGTTTAGGTGGAAAATCTCTCAATAAACCATGTATTAAAATTGAAAATACAAACTGTCAAATCAGTTGAAAACCAACTTATTATTTCAAGTCATCCCTGAAACGACTCCAAGCCCCTCAGCCGTTCCTCCAGGTTAAACAACACAGGGTCTCAAATCTCCAGCCCTTCAAATCTCTATTCAGAAGTTGTGTTTTTTCCTCCAAGTTATATACACTATTCTAATTTCACCAACAGTATAAATTGCTTTTAAACTGTACATTTTACACTAACACCTCCCTTCCTGTTTCATTTTTTGTATCACCAAAACATTGAGAATAAACTAAAACCATGTTGCCATTTGATTATTTTCTTCATGTGCATTTTATAATGATCAGACTTTGAAATTAAAACAAGCTTTAGCCATACTCGGTAGAAAAAAGGGGAAATATTTCTTATCTTTTTAAAAGGGGAAATTTGGTTTGGTCTTGTATTTGGCTGCTTTGTATTTTGGGGAAGACTTAATCTGGAATCCAAAAAGCCAGTCTAATGAGTTTCTGTTTTGTTTCTGGAATGTGAGTCCTCTCCATCTACCTGCTTCCTATGTGGCAGTATTCAAAAGCAAGCTGGTATTACTGTAATAGGAAAGTTCATACTTAGCAGAAGACAGCCAAGTGTGTCTGGCCAGGGTAACACTGAAACCTAACTTTCAAAACAGCAACAAAATGTTACTTTTTCTTCTCTCGCCACTTAGAGGCTGGAGACTTGCTCAGTTTCTATCAAGCCCTGTGCCCATCTGGGCTTCAACAAGTGTGTCTCACCTCAAACTCCAGCTTCTAGTGCTCCTTCAAAAACATGATCATTTCTAGAACAAAGCAGAAGACATTCCATCCTAATATGAAAAACTTTAGTTATAACACTAATTGATTAAAGTACAGAAAACCTTAGTAAAAGGGGCCTCAAGTAAAGCCACCAACATTAGGTAGAAAAGTACTAAAAAGAGATACTTTGTACTATACTTAGAGCTAAGAAGTTATAAAGAATCACCTGCTTATCTTCTATGGAAAGTTTTAATGACATTAGAATGAATTCATGTGGAGAAGTACACAAAGCACAAAACCATCCATAAAGACGGCCATGCAGATCAATTAAAGAAAAACTTTGCCTACATTCCTCAAAACACAATGATTGTTATGATTATACAGGGAAAAGCAATAAGAAAACGTGCCTGACCTCTGCAAAGCCGTGACTGACTGCGGCCTATGCTCAGTCTTCCTTTTGCCCTCGTTCAAGTTCACTGACATCACTCTCAGTATATTTCCCCATAACTTCTGGGTGGTAAGGTTTATATTAGTTTCTCAAAATATTTTGTAAAACTTGCTATTTTGAAGTCACTTTTCCTACTTTAGTTAAAATTTGTTAATTATGAAAGGATAGGCATTTCATTCACTTCTAATCCTGACACAACCTCATAGAAAACAATTCAATACAACCACCAAACTTAAGTCACTTTTTTGGTTTTGAGGCTAAACATATGTAAACAATGGTTTACAATGGTACCATAATTAGCAGCAAATTAAGTCCTGCTTCCTATGTTATGATGGAGGCATTCTTATGCCTATGGAGGCATCATTAACTAACAGTTTTTGGTCTGAATTCACTCTCTTCATGTGTGTAAAGGGTAAGAGATCACAGGGGCAAGAGCACATGGGACCTCACACATCACATTCCTGCACATGGCGGGGGGGCGGGGGGCGAGGGGGGGTAGAGCTGAAGGTGCTGGGATGGCCAATTTTAGTTTATGAACCGAGGTTTAGGCTTAATAACGCAAATCTCCTCTGCCTCACATGTCTGTTCAGCACACAAGTTAAAAACACAGACGGCCTTAGATTTTGCTTTCAATTCTCTTTCATACATAAGAACTTGAGGGAAGAAAAATCCTCTGAAGCTTCCACTGGTACAGGTGGTAAACCAGTTTATAATCAAAGTTAAACCAATAGTGGACGTAACCCTCATAAACACTGTCCCGGAGTGTCCGCGGGAAGGCCAGTGGGTCTCCTAAAGGGGTTTTCATTATGTTCCCAGGGCCCCTGTTCCTAAAGAGAAAAATCAGTCCATAGCTTTAGCATTTTCATCAAGAGAAAAAAGACATCAATTTCTCCTTCAGAGGTGAATGGACTCTTGCCTATAAAACTGTTTTGTTCTGTAAGTCAAAAACAAGCTTATACTTTTGACGATACACTTTTGGGGAGGTTACCTTAAAAGATTTTTAAGCTTGAAAAAATTATTATTTACCCAGAAAATTATAGTCTGGCATGATTATTCTATGGGTAACTGGAGCTACCTGAAAAAGTATTTACTTTCTCATAAAATAAGATTTTTACTGGTAATTACATGAATAGGAAATTAAGACTGGGAATTCGCACTGAAATCCAGAGCTGCAGCTTCCCCACACCCTCTGCACACCGGTTACTGTCTTTCCTTTGAATTCCAGCCGTCCTAGTACATGTGAAGTGTGTCACATGATGGTTTTGAGTTTCATTTCTATTCACGTCTTTGCCCATCTTTCAGTCAGGCTGTGTTGTCGTCATTTCATTGAGCTGTAAGAGTTCAACACATATTCAGCATATTAACCCCTGATCAGATACGATTTGCAAACACTTTCTCCCATTTTGTGGGTCATCTTTTTTATTTTCTTGATAATATTGTTTGCAGCACAGATATTGTTCATCTTGATGTTGTCCAACTGGTCTATTTTTTTCTCTTGCCATATGTGCTTTGGGAGTCTATCCAAGAAACCACTGCCCAACCCATGGTCATAAAGATTTACTCCTATGTTTTCTTCTGAGTTTTATAGTTTTAGCTCTTATGTTTAAGTTTATGATCCATTTTGAGTTAACTTTTGTTCACAGTAGGAGTTAAGAGGTACAAATTCATTTTTTTGCGTGTGAATGTCCAGTTGTCTCAGCACCACTTGTTGAAAAGACTTAAACTTTGCCCTTGAAATGTCTTGGTACCATTGTCAAAAATCAATAAACCATAAACGACACTATTTATTTCTGGGGTCTTAATTCTATCCCATTGACCAATACGTCTACCCATATGCCTGTGCCACACTGTCATAATTACTGTATCTCTGTAATCACTGTGTAATCAGGAAGTATAACTCCTCCAACTTTATTCTTCTATATTGTTTTTTTTTAATTTTTATTTATTTATTTATTTATTTATTTATTTATTTATTTATGGCGGTGTTGGGTCTTCATTTCTGTGCGAGGGCTTTCTCTAGTTGCAGCAAGCGGGGGCCACTCTTCATCACAGTGCACGGGCCTCTCACTATCGTGGCCTCTCTTGTTGTGGAGCACAGGGTCCAGACGCGCAGGCTCAGTAGTTGTGGCTCACGGGCCTAGTTGCTCCGCGGCATGTGGGATCTTCCCAGACCAGGGCTCGAACCCGTGTCCCCTGCATTGGCAGGCAGATTCTCAACCACTGCGCCACCAGGGAAGCCCTTCTATATTTTTTTGAATATTCCGAACCCCTTACATTTTCATATGAATTTTCAAGATTGGCTTGTCAATTTCTGAGGGGGAAAGGCAGTTGGGATGTTGTCTAGACACCGTGTTGAATCTGTGGAACAATTTGGTGGTGTCTTCCATCTATAAATACAGTGTGTCATTCTATTTATCTGGATACACCTTAACTTTCTTCAGGGTCTTCTAGTTTTCAGTGTATAATAAGTCTTAGACTTCTTTTGTTAAATTTATACCCAAGTATTTTATTTTTTGATGCTATTATAAAGGAAATTGTCTTCCTAATTACATTTTCACAGTGTTAATTGATAGTGTCTAGAAATAGAATTGATTTTGGTACACTGATTCTATATCTTGTTCAACCTCATTGAATTCCTTTATTATTTCGAATAGTTTTTTAGTGGATTCCTTAGGTTTTTTATATACAAGATCATGTCACCTACAATGAGAGACATCCCAATCTAGATGCCATTTACATATTTCCTTTTCTTGCCCAACTGCCCTGATGAGAACCTCTAGCACATTGTTAAACAGAATTGGTGAGAATGTACATCCTTCTCCCCTTCCAGATCTCAGGGCAAAACATTCAGTCTTCCCTGTGAGCTGTGGGTTTTTCACAGACACTTTCTATCAGGTTGAGGAAGTTCCCTTCTATGCCCAGTTTCCTTCGTGTTTCAATCATGAAAGGCTGTAGGATTTTGTCAAATGCTCTCTCTGCATCTATTGAGATGTTCACAGGGCTTTGATCCTTTATTTTGTATATTACAGTAATTGATTTTCATAGATGAAGCCTTGCATTCCTAGGATAAATCCCATTGGCCATGGTGTATAATCCTTTATACGTCCTGCTGGATTCAGTTTGGTAGCATTTGGCGAGAATTTCTGTCTATATTTGTAAAGGATATTGGCCTGTACCCTTTTTTTTCTTGTGATGAATTTGCCTGGTTTTGAGAGCAAAGTGGTCTCACAGAATGAGATGGGATGTGTTCCCTCCTATTTCATTTTTTGAGATTGTGAATGACCAGTGGTAATTCTTCTTCGAATGTCTGATATAATTCACCAGTGAAGACATCTGGGACTGGGTTTTTCCTTGTGGGTAGTTTTCTTGGGGTTGTTTTGTTTGTTTTTTACTGATTAAGTCTCTACTTTCTATTCAGATTTTCTATTTCTTCCTGAGTCAGTTTTTCTAAGAATTTGTCCATTTCATCTAAGTTATCTAATGTGTTGTCATATGATTGTTCATAGTACTCCCTTATCCTTTTTTATTTGTATAAGGTCAGTAGTGATATCTTTTCTTTTATTCCTGATTTTAGTAATTTGAATCTTCCTATTTTTCATGGTCTAGCTAAAGGTTTGTCAATTTTGTTATCTTCTCAGATATTCAACTTTCAGTTACATTTGCTTTCTCTATTATTTTTCTATTATTTATTTCATTTATTTCCACTCTAGTGTTTGTTATTTCCTTCTTTCTACTTGCTTAGGGCTTACTTTGCTCTTCTTTTTTATTTTTTCAGGTGGAAGGTAAGACTGATTTCAGATATTTTTTTCTTTTTTTTTTTTTTTTTTTAATTTTTTTTTAATTTATTTGTTTTTGGCTGTGTTGGGTCTTTGTTTCTGTGCGAGGGCTTTCTCTAGTTGCAGAGTGGGAGCCACTCTTCATAGCAGTGCGCTGACCTCTCACTCTTCATCGCGGTGCACGGGCCTCTCACTATTGCGGCCTCTCTTGTTGCAGAGCACAGGCTCCAGACGTGCAGGCTCAGTAGTTATGGCTCGCTCAGTAGTTGTGGCTCACGGGCCTAGCTGCTCCAGGCCTAGCTGCTCCGGGCCTAGCTGCTCCGCGGCATGTGGGATCTTCCCAGACCAGGGCTTGAACCCATGTCCCCTGCATTGGCAGGCAGATTCTCAACCACTGCGCCACCAGGGAAGCCCTTTTTCTTTTTTAATAAGATATTTACCACTATAAATTTCTCTGAGCACTGATCTACTTGCATAGTACTAAATATATTTAATATATTATGTTATATATAAAATATGTATATATTTATATACAATATAAAATTTAATTTATTGTGATTTCACCTATATTCATTTCAAAGTATTTTCTAATTTTTCTTGTGATTTCTTTTTTGAATCATTTGTTATTCAAGGGTTTAATATTTACAGATCTGAAAATTCCCCAAATTTTTTATTGATTTCTAATTTAATTCCATTATGATCAGAAACCACACTTTGTTTTTCAATAGGTTTAAACTTATTAAGGCTTTGATCTCCTCAAATTTTTTAAGGCTTTTTTTTGTGTGTGTCCTAGCATATGGTCCATCCTGGAGAACATTCTATGAATGCTTGAGCAGTATGTGTGTTCTGCTGATTCTGCAGATGCTGAGTGGAATGCTCCATGTCTCTTAGATCTAGTTTGTTTATACTGTTGTCCAAGTATTCTATTTCCTTGTTTATCTTCTGCTTAACTTTCTATCCATTATTAAAAGTGGGCTATTGTAGTGTCCACATAGTATTCATTTCTCCCTTAAATTCTGTCAGTTTTTTCTTCATGTACTTTGGGACACTGTTGTTAGATGCCTACCTGTTTAGAAATCTTCCTGGTAGATTGACACTTTCATTATTATGGAATGTCCCACTTTACCTCTGCTAACATTTCTTTTAAGTCTATGTTGTGTGATATCAGTATAGCTACTCCAGCTCTTTTATGGTTGTTTAAAGTTGTTCTTTTTACTTCCAACCTATTTGTATCTTTGAATCTGAGGTATGTCTCTTATAATACAATATATACTTAGATTTCTTTTTATCCAATCTGACAATGTCTGCCTTTTGAGTGGATTATTTAATACATTCACAGTTAAAGTTATTATCCATATGGTTGAATTTATATCTGCTATTTTTCATTTTGTTTTCTGTATATCTCATGTCTTTTTTGTTCCTCTGTTCTTCCTTTATTGCCTTCTTTTGTAATGGATGGATACATGGATTAAGTGGATATTTAATTCCTTTAGTGATTTCATTTTATACAGTATTTGAGTCTTCTTAGTGGTTGCTCTAGGTCTTACAATATTTATCTTAATTTACCAGAATCTACTTCATATTTATACTGACAATTCCAGAAACATAGAAACTTCACTCCTCTATACGTCCATTCACTCACCACCTGTTTATGTTATTACTGTTACACATACTGTCTGTGATTTATATATGGTACAAACTGTTATCATCAATTTATGTAAGTATACGTCTTTTAAAGAAGTTGAGAGAGCCAAGGAGAGAGATATATTCATATAGCTTGTTATATTCACCTTCTTGTTTACCCTTTATTGTTCTCTTCACTGTTTTCTGTAGATTCGCATGCCACACGGTGTCAATTCCTGACTGTAACAACACAGCTTTTGTTTCTACTAGTTTCCTTTGTTCTCAAATATGTTTCATTTCTGGGTGTCACAGGCTCAAAAACATACAAATTGTTTTATGCAGTTGTTTTTAAGTCAGTCAGAAGAATCAAGGAGAAGAAATACACAGTATTTTGTGTAGATGAAAATTATGTTTACCAGCGGTGGGTTGTGTATGTGCGCGTGCATGCAGGTCTGATGTAATTTACCTTCAGACTGAAGAACACCCTTTTAGTATTAGAAGGCAGGTCTGGTAGCAAGAAATTCTTGCAGTTTTTGTTTTTCTGAGAATGCCTTTATTTCACCTTCATTTATGAACACTTGTTTTGCTAGATGTAAGATCTTGGTTGGTTGCTTTCATTTCAGCATTTGAATATGTCATCCCACTGCTTTCTGGTCTCCACTAGTTCTGTTAAGTCTGCTGCTAACATTGCTGCAGTTTCCTTGTATGTGATGAGTTGTTTCTCTCTCACTGCTTTCAAGACTTTTTCCTTTACCTTTGGCTTTCCACATTTTGAATAAGATATAACTAAGATCTCTTTGTATTTGCCTACTTGAAGTTCACGAAACTTAGATGCATATATGAGTGTTTTCATCAAATTTGGGAACTTTTCACCCATTACAACTTCTAATAATTTTCTGCACCTTTTTCTCTCTCCTCTCCTTCTGATACTCACATTTCATGTACATCGGTCACTTAATGGTATCCCACATTTTTCTGAGGTTTCAACTTCCTTTTTTCTGTTTTTCAGACTACATAGTCTCTATTGATTTATCTTCAAGTTTGCTGATAGCTTTTTTCTGCCACCCGTCACAAACCAATTGTTCAACCACTTAGTGCTTTTCTTTTTTCATTTTAGTTATTGTATTTTTCAGCTCTAGAATTTTTAAATAATTTCTTTTTACTGATGTTCTCAATTTGATGAGACATTATCATCATACCTTCCTTTATTTCTTAGCAACTGTTTTCTTCAGTTCTTTGGAGACATTTAGAATGGTGCTTTGAAGTCTATTTCTGTTAAGTACAACACATGGGCCCCTTTGAACAAAGTTTCTGTTGCCTGTTCATTTGCTTCTCTGTATATGGGTCACATTTTTTTGCTTCCTTGTATGTCTCATTTACTATTGTTGAAAACTGGACATTTCAGATAACATAACAGCAGCTCTGGGTACGGACTTTCCCTTCTCGGGGCCAGAGCTTATTGAATTTGTGTTTGTTTGTTCATTTGCTCAGTGACGTGGTCAAACCCGCTCAGGGAAGTCTGTTCCTGCTGCAGTGTGTTACCTGACCTTCCTGCACACACGCTTCCCCACGTTTTTATCTAAAGCGAAAGCTAAAGAGTGTGCTTCTGCTCCTTTAACCACTTAAAGCTTTACCCTTAACCACTCTGTGGGTGAGATACAGGGCACGCCTTAGAGCAGGGATCCCTAAACCCCCGTACCAGTCCGTGACCCACCAGGAAATGGGCTGCACAGCAGGAGGTGAGTGGCAGGTGAGCAAGCGAGGCTTCATCTGTATTTACAGCCACTCCCCATCGCTTGCATTACCACCTGAGCTCTGCCTCCTGTCAGATCAGCGGTGGCATTAGATTTTCTCAGGAGTGTGAACCCTACTGTGAACTGTGCATGCAAGGCATCTAGGTTGCGTGCTCCTTATGAGAATCTAATGCCTGATGGATGATCTGAGGTAGAGCTGAGGCAGTGATGCTAGCGCTGGGGAGTGGCTGCAAATACAGATCATCATTAGCAGAGAGGTTTGACTGCACAGAGACCATAATAAATCAATTGCTTGCAGATTCATATCAAAACCCTATCAGTGAGTGGCAGGTGACAATTAAGCTGCATCTGGTGGTAGGCTTTATAGTGGCAAGTGAATTGATGTACTTCAATTGTACAGCTGCATTTGGTGGAAGGCTTGAAGTCAGAATCCGACACTTATTTTAGTCCACGTGTGTCCTGCCCATTATTTTATTTACCACTTCTGTCTGTGCCTCTTTCCTGCACTGCGCACTTGCTCATAGTTTTCATAAGCCCACAAGCTAACCCTAGCCAAAATGAGTAAAAAATAAACATCACTGGAGAGCTTCTTTGAAAAGGGGGAAAGACCCAATGATGAGACAACAGAAGACTCTAAGACTGCCAACAAAAAGAAAGCTGCATTTAAAAGAAAATACAAAGAGTCCTACTTAAATTATGGGTTCATTGCAACAGGTGATTCACATTCTCCAAGCCTGCTTTGTATATTATGTGGTGACTGGCTATCCAAAGAAGCCATGAAACCTTCAAAATGGCTTCGCCACATGGAGACCAAGCACCCTGCATTAAAAGACAAGGCTTTGGATTTTTTCAAAAGAAAAAAAAAGTGAACACAAAGAACAGAAGCGATTATTGAAGGCCACCACTTCATCAAATGTATCTGCACTGACAGCATCATTCTTAGTGGCTAACCACATTGCTAAAACTAAGAAGCCCTTTACTACTGGAGAAGAGTTGATCCTGCCTGCTGCTAAGGACATTTGCATGAACTTTTAGGAGAGGCTGCAGTTCAAATGGTGGCACATGTTCCTCTCTCGGCTAGGACCATAAGTAGATGAATTGATGAAACAGTAGAGGATATTGAGGCACAATTGTTAGAGATGATTAGTGAGTCTCCATGGTATGCCATCCAGGCTGACGAGTCTACCGGTGTTGACAACAAGGCAACAATGCTTGTTTTTGTGCAACATGCTTTTCAGGAGTATGTGCCTGAGGATATATTATGTGTACTTTTGTTGCCAACCAACACCACAGCTGCAGAACTATTCCCAGTCTTTGAATGATTACATATCAGGAAAACTGAATTGGTCATTTTGTGTCGGTATATGAATGGACGGAGTGGCTGCCATGGCTGGACGGCTTTCTGGTTTCACTACTCTGGTCAAAGAGGTCGCTTATGAATGTGAGTCTATGCACTGTGTCATCCATAGAGAAATGCTGGCTAGCTGAAAAATGTCACCTGTTAACAACGTTTTGCAGGATATGATTAAAATTATCAACCACATTAGAGAACATGCCCTTAACTCATGTCTGTTCATACAGCTTTGTGAAGAGATGGACACAGAGCACACACGTCTTCTCTTATACACAGAAGTGAGATGGCTTTCTAAAGGTAGAACACTGGCCAGAGTTTCTGAGTTACGAGAGCTGCTCCAGAGATTTCTTTCAGAAAAAGTCACCAATGGCAGCACATTTCAGTGACACAGAATGGGTGGCAAAACTTGCTTACTTGTGTGACATATTCAACCTGCTCAACGAACTCAATCTGTCACTTCAGGGGAGAACGACAACTGTATTCAAGTCGGCAGATAAAATGGCTGCATTCAAAGCCAAACTGGAATTATGGGGCCAACGAGTGAACATTGGGATTTTTGACATGATTCAAACATTAGCAGAGATTTTGAAAGAGACTAAGCCAGGACCTTCTTTCTCCCAGCTGGTGCATGATCACCTATCTCAGCTTTCAAAAGAGTTTGAGCATTACTTCCCAACCACAAAAGACCCCCAAACTGGAAAGGAATGGATCCACAACCCATTTGTGAATAAGCCAGGTGAATCGACTTTGTCCGTGAAGAGGATCAACTGCTCGAGATCGCAAATGACGGTGACCTTAAAAGTATGTTTGAGACAACTTCACATCTCCATACGTTCTGGATTAAAGTCAAGGCGGAATATCCTGAGATTGCCACAAAAGCACTGAAAAGCCTGCTTCCATTTCCAACATCCTATCTTTGTGAAGCAGGGTTTTCTGCAGTGACAGCAACCAAAACGAGATTATGGAGTACAGTGGACATAAGGAACACACCTCGGGTATCACTGTCTCCCATCCCTCTCAGATGGGGCCATCTAGTTGCAGGAAAACAAGCTCAGGGCTCCCGCTGATTCTGCATGATGGTGAGTTGTATAATTATTCCATTATATATTACAATGTAATAATAATAGAAATAAAGTGCACAATAAATGTAATGCGCTTGAATCATCCCCAAACCATCCCCCCACCCCGGTCCGTGGAAAAACTGTCTTCCACAAAACTGGTCCCTGGTGCCAAAAAGGTTGGGGCCTGCTGCCTTAGAGGGCATTTACAGAATTTTTTTTCCCACACTGAGCCAGGAACTAATAACTTGGATTTTCTCTAATTGCTCCTGAAAATTTGCAGTCTTGGGCATGCACACAGCCTTCAGGTTGCCAGACATGACGGACTTTATTTTTAAACCTGGATTAGGAGTTGTCCCCAGGTCAATATTTGCACAAAGGTGTGTTTAAGACACTTGTGCAATGAAGATCCCACTCAGTTCTGATGAGTCTGATGAGGTTTAGGGACACTGTCCTGGTGCCCGTGTCCTGCCCTGATGGCTCCTGAGTGGGGGCAACGTGCACGGCCTTCCTGACATCCAGGGCTGACTGTGATCCGTGGACGGCCCTTCTCAGCTGTTTCCCTAGTTCTCCGTGGTTGCCTGGAACAGAGCTTCTGCAACAGGAGACTGAGGAGAGTAGAGATGCCAGCTTCCTGCCCACCCAAGGTAGGGCCACAGCCACAGACAGAGACCGTCCAGGCTGCACACACCAGAGGCTGGAACGGAGCATCTCGGGGCTCAGACGCTGTGGGTCTCACTGTCCTATCTGAGTTTCAGGAGGTCTTTTTAAGTGGGTGTTTCTCCATTTCCTCTGTGCCCTGAGGACAATTTCCAGAGACTTTAAATGAGTATTTTTGTTATAATTCTCATCAGTTAAATTTTTGTTTTGCTGGGAAGAGGACCTGTCAAGCTGCTGGTCTGTCAGTCTAGAAGGCCCATCTCCAAAGAAATTTTTAACGTGATATTTCAGATGGAGTTTCAAGTTACAAGTTTAGTAATTTTAAAAATTCACTTATTAACAAAACCAAAAACTAAGCAGCAATGTTAGAAATCTTCCATTATGAACATCGTTTTGAAAAAGAAACATACATTTACTTGTATTTTGGTTTAAATAAAAAAACTAGAGATATAAATAAGAACATTAATTTTTCTTCTAAGTCTTAAATTTGTGTCCCCAAATAACTGGGAACATTTTTCAGCTTAGGTCACAGGAGGTACCGTGGGAACAACCAGTCTACTGTCAGCATCATCACCTCCCACGGGCAAAGGCAGGAGCTATCATAATGGTAACTGTGTAAGTCAAACGAGAAATAAAATTCTCCTTTGCTCTGGGATAGTCCAGAATCCTGCCGCTGTCCATGG
Source organism: Balaenoptera acutorostrata (assembly GCF_949987535.1). Classification (NCBI taxonomy): domain Eukaryota; kingdom Metazoa; phylum Chordata; class Mammalia; order Artiodactyla; family Balaenopteridae; genus Balaenoptera; species Balaenoptera acutorostrata. The sequence goes on from NW_026646471.1 coordinate 855,937, forward strand.
TATAGAAACGTACATTCCACTATGTAGCAGCAAGACATCAAAATTAACTTCAGGTCTAATTTACCTAAATTCAATTCTCACTCTTATGTCTAATGAGAAAAACCTAAAGACTTTTGCTGGAGGATGAGAAGGACACATAGTCAGAGAAGGGAAATGGCTGTCAACAGCCCATGTCCACATCCCTGAAACCATCAGACAGGAGCTCCCCGCACAAAGAAGCCTGCTGCTCTACTGTCTGATTTTCTAGGGTTTTAAACAAGATGCAGGGAAATCTCTGCTCGCGGTGTTACTTTCAAAATCCATCCCTTATTCTCTGTACATGTCTGAATGAAATACATTCTTCAAGGCCTACTTCAAGCCTCATCTCCTCCAACAACCTCACCCTAAGTCCAGCCAACTCGCTCCATTTCAGTCCTGACCACGGGCAGCACCCACTGTGACCGGAGTGGTTAGTGCTGGCTCTCCCTGGCATGGCTGCTGCTTTTCTTTGCTGCATTCTCGGCTGAAATGGAAAAACCCTGTTCCCATCGGATCAAGAAAGGGATGCAACAGTGAACGTAACTTGTGCCCCACTTCCCTCCAGTTCTCCGGGTTCTCCACACTAGCAGTACTGATAAAACACTCTCCCCTCATCTGACCAAAAATCCTTCCTCACTTTTGCAAGGATGAGTTTTAGTTTCCATAGATAATCATAAAAGGTAATGAATCTCAAGTGTATTTTCCAAACAACACTTTTTTCAATGTCGATGGATCATAATAAACAGAACACCCCAGCCGTTAAAAATTAATACCCTTTTTTAATATACCTAGTCCAACAAAATCTTAATATCATCATAGTATGCAAATATGAAGTCCAAAAGAATTAAACTTCAACATCATGATTAAATTTTTGCAATTCCGAAGTACAATTAATCAGATATAATTTTCCTAATACATCTAGCAAGGTCAAGGATCATTAGCCTAATTATATTTCCTTTTTATTATGTCATTAGGCTTTTTGCTTATTTGTTTTGTATCCATTTACTTACAAGTATAAAAATAATATTTTGACCAAAAGAAAATTTTTAAAAGAGAGGTTATTATTGTTGCATTCTTTGAATTGACTGGGTATGCTCTACAAATAATTATAGGAAAAGCATCTCCAAAAAAAATAATGAATCTTTCAACAACTAAAACAAAGCTAGGATCCCCAAAACGTATGTTCGTCTAAATATAGCCTTGTATTTTGATGTAGTTTTCTACGTAAATACACTTTTAAGGCTTGCAATAGAAATGTATTCTATTATTGATAAAAACAAACATCCTGTTAAAAATTACAGAGTACCAAATGTTTACGATGTATTCCCCAAAACAGATCTAAATTGTCTTATTATAAGATATTTGGTATTTCAGACATTATTTTAGGTCTACGAGACAAATAGAACCATCCAATCAAAACACACCCTTGCCAGCTACGACAGGAAAACTTAACACCGATACAGACAACTAGACTTATACCTCTCAGATGATCATTCAGGCCATCAGCCTGTGAACACTGAAATATCAACTGATTATGATAAAACATATTTTTTAATCTAAAGATAAATATTTGCACTTAGTAAAAGTAAAGCAGAGATTCACAGGTAAAATACATACGCTTTTTTTCTTTTCCAACCAACAAATCTTACAATAGTATTTGAAGTAGAGCTCACACGTTTTCCCAGTGCCCCAACATAGTAGGAAAAGTCCTTTTAATGGCAATTACTATTTCACATAAGAATACTTGGAGGCGTTGCATTACACACTCCCACATAGGAACATTTAAGTAATGAATGCTTCTTTTCCCATTGTTATTATGAACTTTTACAATACACAGAAAAGCCTTTTTAGAAGTTAGGTCAGCAAGCACAATGGCAAGATTGAACAAAATACCAAATGTCTTTTATTAACTCCCCTAATAATAAGTAGCAGATTTAACTATCTATTTTTCTAATCATATTCCAGAAGCTAAAGCCAAACAAATATTTAACTATCATGAATTCTTTTTCTCCCCCATTCTTTGGGCAGAGCATTTTAATCTGATAAATAGAACAGAAGAAACCCAGGAAGAAATTCATTTGTTGCATTAAATGGTTATATAAATGGCAATTATGTATTTAAAAAGCAAAACAGATTCTTTTCACTCACTCTTGTTAAGTTCTGTTTGCAAATTTATATAGTGGGAAGCATGTTCCTTTACACACCATTTAAGGATTATTAGACATTTTTGACTTAAGGCATATTTTAGAGAGACGTCCCTTTTTGTGGAATCAAAACTATCTCCACTCAACATTTGGTGGGTTTAACAACAGTGGCTGTACTTCCACCCACTATTTATTTGCCACACAAGCAAAAGGCCCTCATTTTTACTGCTTACAAAAGCTTATGTGTCTAAGGCTCACACCACTCTGATAAACTTTTATTTAATTGGACAAATGTCATATTTGGTGGTATCATAGTTTATGTACTTATCAAAATCTGTTAGAATACAGAAAAGGCTTTAAAAGTATCTCCACACACAATTTTATAAACGTAACTAGTCATTTAAATATGGAGCACATATGAAAATCAGTACAAATTCAGATTCTTTTCAAAAAGGATCTATTCGAGTCTTCTTATAAATCCCATCCCACACTTGCCCTCATCTATAATATTTCACATCCACACCTATGGCTAATGATGAGGAACACAGGCTCTGCAGCCAAACGGCTGGGTCTGCACCCGAGCTCTGCCCCTCACTGTGCTGGGAGCGTGAGATAGTGCCTGCATCTCAGCTTTGGGTGCTGTGGACCAGGGGTACGGGGTCCCCCTCACAGGATTAGGGGGTAGGATGAGCCAGCTTGGGGCTGCGCAGACAAGGACCACGTGCCTGCAGGCTCCGTGGCATCCGGGGCTGCTGCCATGATCCCCGCTGGTACTAGTACTACTGCTGAAGCTGCTGCTGCTACTGCTGTTTCCCAAAGTATCTCTGCTCGGACCTCATCTGACACTGGATTAACTAGAAACCTCTTTGTCAGGGAATTCCTACTGTCAAGATCACTCCAGTGTAAATTCTCCCACTTCCCTGCTCATAAGCTTGGGTTAATTTAATCTTTCCTTGGACATGAAGATCCTGAGGTGACTTAGGGTCGCTCTCAACATTCACAGGTACTGAACTCGCCTGTGAGATGCAGGACATGGGTCACCACGTACTCGCTCTGGGACGTTCCTTAAAAATTGGCAGGTGCGTGTGTGTGTCATGTTTCAAACAGGGACCTCATCTTCCTCTTGATTCCGTGGGCGACAGGGTTGTTGTTTCACCGAGTGAGCAGCTCGATATTTAATTCTGACCTATAAGCATCACGCTCATTTGCTAAAGGAGAACTACGTAAAATCATAGTTTGATAAAACTATACCTTCTCAGCGAATCTCCTTATGCTTTCATAACCTCACAATGAAGATCAGTGAGCTAAGACGTAGGCACACAACTTAAATACAGGTTCCATGAAAAAATAAGGAAAGCTCTGTGTTGGGTTCCCCGGAGGACAAAGGGCTGAGAGACACCAGACATGCCTCACTGCAGCGGCTCCAGAGTCCAGAGAGCAGCCCCTTCTCTTTATGCCATAGAACAAGCTGTCCAGGTGGGGGACCTCTGTGGTCACACAGAAGACATATCTCCAGAGAGAGCTACTAAAGACCAGGGCGTCCAGCCGCAGACTTACTTTCAAGAAGAGGACAGATCACAGAAATATTATCCAGATATTTTAAAGTATTTGGAGAAACCAGATCTCTTGGCTTCCACCGTGTTTGACAAGAGTGGCTAGAAAAACCTCCATAAACACAGGCTATAGCATCAACGGCAATCAGTCTCACTCGAAATCAGTGTCCACCTATAACAAGGGCAACCACAGGTCAATGGATTGGACTGTGCAGGTCCGCTGACACACAGAGTCTTTTCAGTAGTAAATACTGCAGCACTACACGAGCTGAGGGTGGTTTTGTCCATGGACGTGGAACCTCGGATATGGGGGGACCCTGAATACGAAAGGCTGATTATAATTTGTACAGAGATCTTGGACTGCACGGAGGTTGGTGCCCCAAGTCCGTGTTGCTCAGGGCTCAGTGTGCTTGCATGCATATGGAAAATACGTTTTCCTTAAACGAAATTTTACATGTCTCAAGTAGTTGGAATGGGTAAATTTTTCTTCCAAATACAGCAGAGTTAAATAAAACTGGCTTTCTTCAGCCATCTAACACTTTGTAGCAGATTTTTCTCTTACCAACATACTGGAAAAATTACCTTATCCCTCCCAAAACAAACCTGTATAGCAGAGCTGAGTACAAGACCCTGGCCAAGGATATGCTGACAAGCTCATCAGGAGTCAGGATGGAGACTGGTCCAAAAACCCTCTTCAAGCTGCAGGTCAATAGCTGTGTCACCACCAACGGGTGCAAATGACAGCACTGGCAAAGGCTCATACCCACAGTTTATTGATGGGCTCACGACAGGGTGAGGCCACTGTGCAGACATGATGCTGCACATGATGGTCATGTGCAAGGGGCCCATCTCATGCCAGCTAGCTGAGTCTGAAGTCTTCATGATTTGGACAGAAATCTTATTTCAGTAGGCTTAAAAACTGAACGCTACATCAAAAAAATCATGAAATCCTGTACTTGCAGGTAACATGCGGCAGCTTCCTCATCTCTGTTCACTTAACAGAAAAAAAGTGGTGACGAGATATGGAGGGCGTGCTTGGCGTTCTGGAGAATTTCATCCCTAGACTAGTGACGTCCACATCACCTCTGCCCTTCATCATGAGACAACCCCGCTGCCTTGCTCTATCTGGCCTCTGTGCTCACCGCCCATATTCCCCACCCAGACAGCTTTTCCATTTCTGATACAGTCCATGGGAAGAGGTGTGATGATTCAGCCTACATGTACTATGTGCAAACATGCCGTTTAGAACATTTACCTCTGCCAGAAAAACGTGGTTTTCCATTTACCTTTATTCCATTGACAAAGCCACCTTGGCGATATTGCTTATTATGAGATGAGTTATTTTCTGGCTTTTAATCATTACTGGGTATAGCCACTGATATGTATAAAGCCCTCCTCCTCCAGCCAGCTGGCTTATTTGTTAAACAAATATTTATTCAGTGCCTTTTCTGATCTAAAGTCACCAGCAACCAGCTGTGTCATCATAAATGGTTCTGAAAAATGCAACTGCATCACATTTGGGTTTGCATCATCGTCAGATTAATAGAGATACCTGTGGTGAGGCTGCCCCCAGCTCAGCTAGAGGTTCCATTCAAACCCACCCCTCCCGTCTGGATTCCACAGCACCCATCTGGGGGCAGCTGTCTGCTTCGAAATAAATATGGATGGAAATATCTCTGGGTCAGACTTCTAACTACAACTTCCAGGTCAGTAGCAAAAGTTCACAGAATCACATCACCCCTTAGTTCCCACTCGCCTGGGGAAGCTGTGCCAGCTTCAGGCCTCATTTCTCTCTATTTCTTTCACCCAAAAAGACGGAGCTGCCCACCATCCCCCTGCTTCAGGGTGAAGGATGGGCACCAACAGCAATACCTTCCTTCTGGGCTCATTGTTCTAAGACTTTACTACACTTTCCTGAATGGCCGTCTTGAGAAAAATTTACAAAATCATTTCACGATCAAGGCCACTGGGTGGATCAGTGGAAAAACATTGCATGAAAATGTTTTCCTCCAAATGTACTCTTCCTTCTCTTTAGGACTCAGGTGTCACAGGATAGATCAAAGGTGCTGACACAGAATGGAGATGTTGGAACTGGATACAAGAGTCTCTTCCCTGTGTCAAGTACAAGGTGACTATTTAGCTGGGTTCTGCAGGTCATCCACTCAGGTATTACAATAGCAACAAAATACCAAACACATGATTGGTTACTAAGGACTGGATTTCTTGCTTGCTTTCCTTTGCTCACTCTTACCTTTCTTTCCATTCATACTAGCACTAATATGGATTTCAATCAAGTGACAGTTTGTTTCTAGACAACTAATTCTGTAAACAAGCAATTGCTGAAATTTTGGAAATATGTATCATGAAGCTACAAATAAAGTAGTCAGAACATGATCACTTGGTGGAGATGATTATTTGTTGTTCTATCTGGGAAAGTCTTACTTAAGTTCATGTTCTAAAATGCTAACCTCTGCTACCTGCTTACAGACTGTGGAGGGTACACAGTCCAGAAAACAATGTCAATGTTTTTCTCTAATGAAAGTTCATACTTATGCCCAAAACACTGTCCAATTTCAGAAAACACATGAGTACTCACTTGTTTAGCCTTGGTCTTTGTGATGGTGTCAGAAATCGGTTTCTTCCTTTCCTTTACAGTAGTTTTAGAAAATAATTTCTCAAATTCATGACAATCTATGGATGGCTCTTCAATTTTTTCCCAAATAAGTGAAGTACTGGAGTCTCTAAAGTTAAGCAGAAGACCCATGAGAGAGCCATCAAACCAAACTGCAGGACATTATAGTGAGCAGGGACAGATGGGGACGGGGAGGACAGAGGCGTCAGAGGAACAGGGAGAGGACGGCAGGCAGTGGAGGATGGAGGGAGATAGGGGGGAAGATGCTCTTTTCTGTACAATCACCATTTGCTTAATCAACATGATGAGAAACAGCATCAATACAGAATGAGACATTTGCCTGGAAAGAATCATTTCCAGGAATTCTCAGTCATCAAGTCGCTATATAAAAACATAAAAGAACCCCTCTCTGTATGGCTCTCAAGGCAGGAAATGTCTGATATCTCACAAACCCAACCTGACCCATCAGCTTTGTGGGTTATTTGTGGGTTGAAAATAAATCACTTCATGCCCACAGAGGCACCTTTGTCTCCCCACCGCTGCCCATCACTGCATGTCACCTTACTCTTCAGTGACTGTGGAGTCATGTAGTACCACCTAAAAAGGGGAGATCCATTCAAATAAAGCAAAACAAAAAGAACTTTATATACTACATATGGATAAAATGAGTTTGGGGCACATTTGGAAATGATGCCTTGGCACATAGAAGTAACCCAGCAAATTACTCAGAGCATGAGCTGCAAAGTCAGAAGTAGTCAAAATAGATAGGTTCTTCTCCCACTATGATTCAGTGAAGAGAAAATTAATATAAGAAATGAAAATGAACCTGGTATATATCCTATTTCTAAATCTGTGCCACATCACATACACACACACACACACACACACACACACACACACACAAATTCAAAGAGTCACGAGAACTTGGGACAAGGAAGTCCAGTGAAATTTAAAGGGCATGTTTTTTCTCCCACTGGCACATTCCACAGCCATGTCCCAGTACCATCCCAGGGGTTGGGGAACCAGGTTATGGACCATCCATGGATAAGTAATACACCAGCAGCGTACCTGCTGGGAGGCATTCTTTTACAAATATCATATCTTTTATAAAAATCATATAAGTTTGTGATTTTATGACCTCACAGTGTTGCATATCATCTGCAGAAGTGCCATGAAATGCTCAGAACTAAATCATTTCACACATGGGGTGTGGATGTGTGTATTTCTGTGTAGCACATTTCTGAATAGTAAAACAAGACCGTGCCTTCAAAAGGATGCAGAAAACATCCTCAAGAGTCAGTCTGTCTAAGGATTTGATTTACTTTTATAAGCTATTTATCAGAGTGAGGTTCTGCAATGAGGCAACAGAGCATGTATGCTAAGAAAAATATATCCCTCTATCTATAAAAGTCAATCAAAAACTACATAGACAGAAATCTGTACATTGATTCATGTCATTTGTTTTATCCCTTTGATACTTCTGGAAAAAAGTCTAAAATTGCTTCACCAAATATTGATATAATCATCTACAGGCAAGTTTTATTTTTATTTATTTTATTTTTACTCATTTTTCTCCTGAGTTTTAAAGGAAAATGCTTCCCTCGTATTGACAATATTGTGCAAAGATGAGCCCGTGTTCATGTTACCTTTTACTGTGCAGTTGAATTCTCGTCCAATACAGAGGCTTCATCGGCCGACAAGGCTCTATTGGCTGCTTCCTGCTGCCTCTGTCCTGGTTCAACCCGAATCCAAACAAGCCAGCTGGCAACGGTGGAGGAAGAAATCCACATGCCTGCAGTGTTGGTGAAGTGGTACTCCCAGCTTGTGGTGGGAGAGGAAGGCCGGATCCAGGAAGCAGAGGGGGTGGGGGGGGTGGGGGGAAACCTGTTCCAGGAGGGGGAGGAGGGGGAGGGGCTAGAGGAGGCGGAACCCTCACACCTGGCAAAGGAGGAGGAGGGGCGGGAGGAATTCCTTCACTGGGAAGAGGGGGAGCGGGAGGAATTCCTTCACTGGGAAGAGGGGGAGCAGGAGGAATTCCTTCACTGGGAAGAGGGGGGGCGGGAGGAATTCCCACGCCGGGAAGAGGGGGAGCAGGAGGAATTCCTACCCTGGGAAGAGGGGGGGCGGGAGGAATTCCCATACCAGGAAGAGGGGGAGCGGGAGGAATTCCTACTGCGGGAAGAGGTGGGGCGGGAGGAATTCCCACACTGGGAAGAGGTGGGGCGGGAGGAATTCCCACGCCAGGAAGAGGGGGGGCGGGAGGAACTCCCATGCCAGGAAGAGGGGGGGCGGGAGGAATTCCCACTGTGGGAAGAGGGGGGGTGGGAGGAATTCCCATGCCGGGAAGAGGGGGGGCGGGAGGAATTCCCGTGCCGGGAAGAGGGGGGGCGGGAGGAATTCCCACACCAGGAAGAGGTGGGGCGGGAGGAATTCCCACTGCGGGAAGAGGGGGGGCGGGAGGAATTCCCACACCGGGAAGAGGGGGGGCGGGAGGAATTCCCTCATCAGGCAAAGGTAGGGGAGGGGGTTGCAGCATCTCTGGACCGGGCAGAGGAGGAGGTGAGGGGCACAGTGGGGTGAGCAGTGCAGGCTCAGGCGTGACATGGGGCGGGGGCCGTGGAGGAGCCACGGTGCCCAGACCAGGCATCTGGTGGGAAAACGTGGGAGACAGAGGCAACGCAGTGGGGATGTCACGGCTGTTTTCAGAGGAGGGGAAAGCAGAGTGCTCGTGGCTGGTTTCAAACTCCGTGTGAAAAGAAGGATGGAAAGGCTGTGAGCTCGCCTGTCCTTGACCGTCAGACCAGGTCAGCGATGTGGGTGGTGGAGCCTGCAGGGATGGATGTGCGTCGAGCTGAACTGATATTCGCCTTGGAGACACGACCAAAGAAATCTCTGCACAGAATTTGGTCTGAGGTCCGGGAGGTGAGGACAGCCCGGCTGAGTCTCCATTCGCGGCCTCAGGCAGGGCGCCCGTGGGAGGACGAGTCAGCGTCCCACCCTCCTCTGTCGGGGACGTCTGGATTGACTTTGCCTGTAAAATCCTTTGAGGCCCTACATCCTTTTCTCCCAACCTGAGAGCTCTCAGACACGCGTCTCCGGAGGCGGCAACCTCCATGTCTGTGGCTGGGTACTGCTTCTCTAGCTCAGCTATTTTGGTCCTCAAATCCTCAATGGTCTGCTCCAGCTGCTGAATGACAGTGGCCTGACCCTCAGATTTCATGTCACAAACTTCCTGAGGGGCAACAGAGACATCACAGTTAAATATAAAATAAGGAATACTCAAAATACCAAAAACTAGTCTTACAAAATTAAGCAAAATGTATTTGTTTGTTATAATAATTCTAAATGCTCCCTCCATAGAAAGACACTATTACCACTTCCACTTGTCCCTTCTTTTCCATCCTCGGATTTCAAACTGGTTTACACACATGACCATGAAGTCCTAAGGCCCCTGTCTAATCTTCGAATGAAACCATGGAAGACTGGCAGACCGGTGAGAAGAGGGAAGAAGAGGCTGAGTGACAGACCCACTTAATGTCACCATAGGCTACTGTCTTCCTGTCCAGTAACATCTGTTATTAGGACGTTCCCTAAAGACATTTTTAATCCTCAGTTTTAAAGTTAATCACAACCTTTAAAAGGTAATCTCTAAGGGGTGGGAAAGTGTCCCAAAGAGAGCTACAATATGTGAGCAGGGAAGGCAAACTTGGGAGCCTGAACCGAGATGGCAGAGTAGGACGTGCTTTCACTCCTTCTTGTGCGAACACCAGAATCAAAACTAGCTGCTGGACAATCATCGACAGGAAGACACTGGAACTCACCAAAAAATACACCCCACATGCAAAGACAAAGGACAAGCCACAGTGAGACAGTAGGAGGGGTGCAATCACAATAAAATCAAATCCCATAACTGCTGGGTGGGAGAGTCACAGATTGGAGAACACTTATAACACAGAAGTCCACCCACTGGAGTGAAGGTTCTGAGCCCCACGTCAGGCTTCCCAACATGGGGGTCTGACAATGGGAGGAGGAATTCCTAGAGAATCAGACTTTGAAGGCTAGTGGGATTTGATTGCAGGACTTTGACAGGACTGGGAGAAACAGAGACTCCACTCTTGGAGGGCACACACAAAGTAGTGTGCACATCGGAACCCAGGGGAAGGAGCAGTGACCCCATAGGAGACTGAACCAGACCTACCTGCTGGTGATGGAGGGTCTCCTGCGGAGGCGGGGGCTGGCTGTGGCTTACCGTGGGGATGGGGACACTGGCAGCAGAAGTTCTGGGAAGTACTCCTTGACATTAGCCCTCCCAGAGTGTGCCATTAGCTCCAACAAAGAGCTCAGGTAGACTCCAGTGTTGGGTTGCCTCAGGCCAAACAACCAACAGGGAGGGAACCCAGACCCACCCATCAGCAGTCAAGAGGATTAAAGTTTTACTGAGCTCTGCCCATCAGAGCAACAGTCAGCTATACCCACCACCAGTCCCTCTCATCAGAAAACCTGCACAAGCCTCTTAGAGAGCCTCATCCACCAGAGAACACACAGCAGAAGCAAGAAGAACTACAATCATACAGCCTGTGGAACAAAAATCACATTCACAGAAAGGTAGAAAAGATGAAAAGGCAGAGGGCTGTGTACCAGATGCAGGAACAAGAAAAAACCCCAGAAAAACAACTAAATGAAGTGGAAATAGGAAACCTTCCAGAAAAAAATTCAGAATAATGATAGTGAAGATGATCCAGGATCTCGGAAAAACAATGGAGGCAAAGATTGAGAAGATGCAAGAAATATTTAACAAAGAACTAGAAGAATTAAAGAACAAACAAACAGAAATGAACAATACAATAACTGAAATGAAAACTACACTAGAAGGAATCAGTAGCAGAATAACTGAGGCAGAAGAACTGATAAGTGACCAGGAAGACAGAATGGTGGAATTCACTGCTGTAGAACAGAATAAAGAAAAAAGAATGAAAAGAAATGAAGACAGCCTAAGAGACCCCTGGAACAACATTAAATGCAACAACATTCGCATTATAGGGATCCCAGAAGGAGGAGAGAGAGGAAGGACCTGAGAAAAATTTGAAGAGATTATAGTCGAAAACTTCCCTAACATGGGAAAGGAAATAGCCACCCAAGTCCAGGAAGCGCAGAGAGTCCCATACAGGATAAACCCAAGGAGAAACACTCCGAGACACATAGTAATCAAATTGGCAAAAATTAAAGACAAAGAAAAATTATTGAAAGCATCAAGGGAAAAATGACAAATAACATACAAGGGAACTCCCATAAGGTTAACAGCTGATTTCTCAGCAGAAACTCTACAAGCCAGAAGAGAGTAGGTATTTTATACTCATATACTTAAAGTGAAGAAAGTGAAGAAACTACAACCAAGATTACTCTACCCAGCAAGGATCTCATTCAGATTTGATGGAGAAATCAAAAGCTTTACAGACAAGCAAAAGCTAAGAGAATTCAGCACCACCAAACCAGCTCTACAACAAATGCTAAAGGAACTTCTCTAAGTGGGAAACACAAGAGAAGAAAAAGGCCTACAAAAACAAACCCAAAACGATAAAGAAAAAGGTCATAGGAACATACATAATGATAATTACCTTAAACGTGAATGGATTAAATGCTCCAACCAAAAGACACAGGCTTGCTGAATGGATACAAAAACAAGACCCATATATATGCTGTCTACAAGACACCCACTTCACATCTAGGGACACATACAGACTAAAAGTGAGGGGGTAGAAAAAGATATTCCATGTAAATGGAAATGAAAAGAAAGCTGGAGTAGCAATACTCATATCAGATAAAGTAGACTTTAAAATAAAGAATGTTACAAGAGACAAGGAAGGACACTACATATTGATCAAGGGATCAATCCAAGAAGATATAACAATTATAAATATATATGCACCCAACATAGGAGCACCTCAATACATAAGGCAACTGCTAACAGCTGTAAAAGAGGAAATCGACAGTAACACAATAACAGTGGGGGACTTTAACACCTCACTTACACCAATGGACAGATCATTCAAAATGAAAATAAATAAGCAAACAAAAGCTTTAAATGACACAATAGACCTGATAGATTTAATTGATATTTATAGGACATTCCATCCCAAAACAGCAGATTACACTTTCTTCTCAAGTGCGCACGGAATATTCTCCGGGGTAGATCACACCTTGGGTCACAAATCAAGCCGCAGTAAATTTAAGAAAATTGAAATAATATCAAGCATCTTTTCTGACCACAATGCTATGAGATTAGAAATAAATTACAGGGGAAAAAACGTAAAAAACACAAACACATGGAGGCTAAACAATACGTTACCAAATAAGCAATAGATCACTGAAGAAATCAAAAAATACCTAGAAACAAATGACAATGAAAACACAATGATCCAAAACCTATGGGATGCAGCAAAAGCAGTTCTAAGAGGGAAGTTTATAGCTATACAAGCCTCCCTCAAGAAACAAGAAAAATCTCAAATAAACAATCTAACCTTACACCTAAAGGAACTAGAGAAAGAAGAACAAACAAAACCCAAAGTTAGCAGAAGAAAAGAAATCATAAAGATCAGAGCAGAAATAAATGAAATAGAAACAAAGAAAACAATAGCAAACATCAATAAAACTAAAAGCTGCTGCTTTGAGAAAATAAACAAAATTGACAAACCATTAGCCAGACTCATAAAGAAAAAGAGGGAGAGGGCTCAAATCAATAAAATTAGAAATGAAAAAGGAGAAGTAACAACAGACACTGCAGAAATACAAAGCATCCTAAGAGACTACTACAAGGAACTCTATGCCAATAAAATGGACAACCGGGAAGAAATGGACAAATTCTGAGAAAGGTATAACCTTCCAAGACTGAACCAGGAAGAAATAGAAAATATGAACAGACCAATCACACATAATGAAATTGAAACTCTGATTAAAAATTTTCCAGAAAACAAAAGTCCAGGACCAGATTGGCTTCACAGGTGAATTCTATCAAACATTTAGAGAAGAGCTAAAACCCATCCTTCTCAAATTCTTCTAAAAAACTATGGAGGAAAGAACACTCCCATACTCATTCTATGAGGTCACCATCACCCTGATACCAAAATCAGACAAAGATACTATAAAAAAAGAAAATTACAGACCAATATCACTGATGAATATAGATGCAAAAATGCTCAACAAAATACTACCAAACAGAATCCAACAACACATGAGAAGGATCATACACCATGATCAAGTGGGATTTATCCCAGGGATGCAAGGATTCTTCAGTATACGCAAATCAATCAATGTGATACACCCTATTGACAAACTGAAGAATAAAAACCATATGATCATCTCAATAGATGCAGAAAACGCTTTTGACAAAATTCAACACCCATTTATGATAAAAACTCTCCAGAAAGTGGGCATAGAGGGAACCTACCTCAACATAATAAAGGCCATATATGACAAACCCACAGAAAGCATCATTCTCAATGATGAAAAACTGAAAGCATTTCCTCTAAGATCATGAACAAGACAAGGATGTCCACTCTCACCACTATTATTCAACATAGTTTTGGAAGTCCTAGTCATGGCAATCAGAGAAGAAAAAGAAATAAAAGGAATACAAAGTGGAAAAGAAGACGTAAAACTGTCACTGTTTGCAGATGACATGATACTATACATAGAGAATCCTAAAGATGTCACCAGAAAACTACTAGAGCTAATCAATGAATTTGGTAAAGTTGCAGGATACAAAATTAATGCGCAGAAATCTCTTGCATTCCTATACACTAATGATGAAATATCTGAAAGAGAAATTAAGGAAACACTCCCATTTACCACTGCAACAAAAAGAATAAAATACCTAGGAATAAACCTACCTAGGGAGACAAAAGACCTGTATGCAGAAAACTGTAAGACACTGATGAAAGAAATTAAAGATGATACCAACAGATGGAGAGATATACCATGTTCTTGGATTGGAAGAATCAATATTGTGAAAATGACTATACTACCCAAAGCAATCTACAGATTGAATGCAATCCCCATCAAATTACCAATGACATTTTTTATGGAACTAGAACAAAAAGTCTTAAAATTTGTATGGAGACACAAAAGACCCCGAATAGTCAAAGCAGTCTTGAGGGGAAAAAACGGCGCTGGAGGAACCAGACTCCCTGACTTCAGACTATACTACAAAGCTACAATAATCAAGACAATATGGTACTGGCACAAAAACAGAAACATAGATCAGTGGAACAAGATAGAAAGCCCAGAGACAAACCCACGCACCTATGGTCAACTAATCTATGACAAAGGAGGCAAGGATATACAATGGAGAAAAGACAGTCTCTTCAATAAGTGGTGCTGGGAAAACTGGACAGCTACATATAAAAGAATGAAATTAGAACACTCCCTAACACCATACACAAAAATAAACTCAAAATGGATTAGAGACCTAAATGTAAGACCGGACACTGTAAAACTCTTAGAGGAAAACATAGGAAGAACACTCTTTGACATAAATCACAGCACAATATTTTTTGATCCACTTCCTAGAGTAATAGAAATAAAAACCAAAATAAACAAATGGGACTTAATGAAACTTAAAAGCTTTTGCACAGCAAAGAAAACCATAAACCAGACGAAAAGAAAATCCTCAGAATGGGAGAAAATAGTTGCAAACGAATCATCGGACAAAGGATTAATCTCCAAAATATATAAACAGCTCATGCACTTCGATTTTAAAAAAACAAACAACCCAATCCAAAAATGGGCAGAAGACCTAAATAGACATTTCTCCAAGGAAGACATAAAGATGGCCAAGAAGTACATGAAAAGCTGCTCAATATCACTAATTATTAGAGAAATGCAAATCAAAACTACAATGAGGTATCACCTCACACCAGTTAGAATGGGCATCATCAGAAAATCTACAAACAACAAGTGCTGGAGAGGGTGTGGAGAAAAGGGAACCCTCTTGCACTGTTGGTGGGAATGTAAACTGATACAGCCACTATGGAGAACAGTATGGAGGTTCCTTACAAAACTAAAAATAGAATTACCATATGACCCAGCAATCCCACTACAGGTCATATACCCAGAGAAAACCACAATTCAAAAAGACACATGCACCCCAATGTTCGTTGCAGCAGTATTTACAATAGCCAGGTCATGGAAGCAACCTAAATGCCCATCGACAGACGAATGGATAAAGAAGTTGTGGTACATATATACAATGGAATACTACTCAGCCATAAAAAGGAACGAAATTGGGTCATTTGTTGAGACGTGGATGGATCTAGAGACTGTCATACAGAGTGAAGTAAGTCAGAAAGAGAAAAACAAATATTGTATATTAACACATATATGTGGAACCTAGAAAAATGGTACAGATGAACCGGTTTTCAGGGCAGAAGTTGAGACACAGATGTAGAGAACAAACGTATGGACACTAAGGGGGGAAAGCCATGTGCGGGTGGGGGTGGGGGTGTGATGAGTTGGGCGCTTGGGATTGACATATATACACTGATGTGTATAAAATGGATGACTAATAAGAACCTGCTGCATAAAAAAAAAAGAAAAAAAGAATTACATAACCTTCCAATATCAAATCTCCCTTCCTTGAAGTGGAGATAATAATGGTGCCTTATCTCTGATGGTTGTGACGAATGAGATAAAGCCTGTAAGTTACTTAGCACAGTGGGTAGTGTATTATGAACACCCAATAAATGTTAGCTATTATTATTAAAAAAAAAAAAACTAAGGGAATCTGAATCAAGTATGAACTTTAGGTAATAATAATGTATTGATATTGGTTCAATGACAAAGGTACTTCCTAATATAAGATGTTAATAATAATTTTTTTTAAAAATCTCTATAAGAGTCCCCAGTAAGATCATGGGAAATATTTCTGATATCCATATGGGCATATTCATATATCTTAGGTGCATGTACACAACTTACATCACGTTACTACAATTCAAATATTTTATCCAAGGCATTTCAGAAAGGGATGCCTTTGGTCACCACAATTTATGAAGATGGCTGAAAGCAACTGTGCCCCTGTGTGGGTCACCCTCACAACCACACAGTGTCTTCCTCTCCCAAGGGGACACTTTCAGGAAAAAGTGTTTTGGGAATAGAAAAGGGGGAAGCCCTCTGGGTAAATTGATTACCAATAACAGGTGAGTAAGAAGAAAAAACAAGAGAGGAATGGGTAGAGAAAAAGGAGGAAAGCAGGGACAGGAGGTAGGAGGGAAGGGGGGACAGACTCCAGCTGACTAAAGCTCAGGATCACACACCTGCTTACACAGGCTCAACTGCTCCCTTAAGGCTGGAACGAGAGGGGAGGGGGCAGGGTCCCTGTGCTCTGAACTGCTTCTCCAGAGCTTCCAGGGCTTTTCACAGATGACCCCAACAGAGGCCAACACGAGGAGCCACCATCCACGGCATGGACACCTACTACCTTCCCCTCTCTTCATCTACTGTGGAGGAATAATTAAGATGTTAATACAAAGACGACACAAACTACTGGGTTGGCCAAAAAGTTCATTCGGGTTTTTCCAGAATTTCTTTTTTTTTTTGTAGCTGAGTAATATTCCATTGTATAAATATACCACATCTTCTTTATCCATTCATCTCTTGATGGAAACCTAGGTTGCTTCCATATCTTGGCAATTATAAATAATGCTGCTACGAACATTGGGCTGCATGTATCTTTTCGAATTAGTGTTTTCTTTTTTTCTTTTTCTTCAGATAAATACCCAGGAGTGAAATTTCTGGGTCACATGGTAGGTTTTAGTTTTTCTGAGAAACCTCCATACTGTTTTCCATAGTGTCTGCACCAATTAACATTCCCACCAACAGTGTATGTGGGGTCTGTTTTCTCCACATTCTCACCAACATTTGTTATTGTGTTCCTTCTCTTTTTACATTTTCTTTTTTTATTAGTTTTTCAAAAATTTTATTGAAGTATACTTATTTACAACGTGTTAATTTCTTCTGCACAGCAAAGTGACTCAGTTATATATACATATATATATATTCTGTCATTGTGTTCTTTTTGATGACAGCCTTTCTGACAGGTGTGAGGTGATGTCTCATTGTGGTTTTGATTTTCATTTCTCTGAGGACTAATGATGTTGAGTATCTTTTCATGTGCCTGTTGGCCATCTGTAGGTCATCTTTAGAAGAAAGCCTATTCAGGTCTTTTGCCTATTTTTAAATTGGCGTTTTTGTTTTCTTTTTAATATTTATTTATTTATTTAGGCTGCAGTGGGTCTTAGTTGCAGCATGCAGGAACTTCGTTGTGGCATGTGGGATCTTTAGTTGAAGCATGTATGTGGGATCTAGTTCCCTGACCAGGGATCAATCCCAGGACCCCTGCACTGGGAGCACAGAGTCTTAGTCACTAGACCACCAGGGAAGTCCCAGGGGTTTTGTTTTTTAATGTTGAGTTGTATGAGCTATTTATGTATTCTGTATATTAGCCCCGTATCAGTCACATAATTTGCAAATATTTTCTCCCATTCAGTAGGTTGTCTTTTCATTTTGTCAATGGTTTCCTTTGCCATGCAAAAGCTTTTCAGATTAATTAGGTCCCATCTGTTTATGTTGGTTTTTATTTCTTTTGCTTTAGGAGACAGATCCAAAAAACTATTGCTATCATTTGTGTCAAAGAGTGTTCTGCCTATCTTTTCTTCTAGGAGTTTTATGGTTTCTGGTCTTACATTGATATTTAGGCCTTTAATCCATTTTGAGTTTATTTTTGTGTACAGTGTTAGAGAATATTCTAATTTCATTCTTTTACATGTAGTTGTCCAGTTTTCCCAGCATCACTTATTGAAGAAACTGTCTTCTCCATTGTATACTCTTGCCTCCTTTGCTGTAGATGAATTTGACAATATAAGCTCAGGTTTATTTCTGGACTCTCTATTCTGTTCCATGGATCTGTGTGTCTGTTTTTGTGTCAGTACCATATTGTTTTGTTTTGTTTGTTTTGGGGTTTTTTAACATCTTTATTGGAGTATAATTGCTTTACAATGGTGTGTTAGTTTCTGCTTTATAACTAAGTGAAACAGTTATACATATACATATGTTCCCATATCTCTTATCACTTGCATCTCCCTCCCTCCCACCCTCCCTATCCCACCCCTCTAGGTGGTCACAGAGCACTGAGCTGATCTCCCTGTGCTATGCAGCTCTTCCTATTAGCTATCTATTTCACATTTGGGAGTATATATAAGTCCATGCCACTCTCTCACTTTGTCCCAGCTTACCCTTACCCCTCCCTGTGTCCTCAAGTCCATTCTCTATGTCTGCATCTTTATTCCTGTCCTGCCCCTAGGTTCTTCAGAACCGTTTTTTTTTTTTAGATCCATATATATGTATTAGCATACAGTATTTATTTTTCTCTTTCTGACTTACTTCACTCTGTATGACAGACTCTAGGTCCATCCACCTCACTACAAATAACTCAATTTCGTTTCTTTTTATGGCTAATAGTCCATTGTACATATGTGCCACATCTTCTTTATCCATTCATCTGTTGATAGACACTTAGGTTGCTTCCATGTCCTGGCTATCGTAAATAGAGCTGCAATGAATATTGTGAGTACAATATTGTTTTGATTACTGTAACTTTGCAGTATAGTCTAACGTCAGGGAGCCTGATTCCTCTAGTTCTGTTCTTCTTTGTCAAAATTGTTTTGCCTATTTGGAGTCTTTTGTGTTTCCATAAAATTTTTTAAATTATTTGTTCTAGCTCTGTGATAAACACCCTTGATATTTTCATAGGGATTGCATTGAATCTGTGGATTGCCTTGGGTAGTATGGTCATTTTAAAAACGTTAATCCTGGGGCTTCCCTGGTGGCGCAGTGGTTGAGAGTCTGCCTGCCAATGCAGGGGACACGGGTTCGAGCCCTGGTCTGGGAAGATCCCACATGCCACGGAGCGACTAGGCCCGTGAGCCACAGTTGCTGAGCCTGCGCGTCTGGAGCCTGTGCTCCGTCCGCAACAAGAGAGGCTGCGATAGTGAGAGGCCCGCGCACCGCGATGAAGAGTGGCCCCCGCTTGCCGCAAGTAGAGAAAGCCCTCGCACAGAAATGAAGACCCAACACAGCCATAAATAAATAAATAAATAATTTTTTTTAAAAAAACGTTAATCCTTCCAGTTCATGAACATAGTATATCTTTCCATCTGTCTGTGTCATCCTCAATTTCGTTCACCAGTGTCTTATAGTTTTCCAAGTACAGGCCTTTTACCTCCTTAAGTCGGTTTATTCCTAGGCATTTTATTCTTTTTAATTTGATGGCAAATGGGAATGTTTCCTCAGTTTCTCTTTCTGATAGTTTATTGAGGTGTATAGAAAGGTGACAGATTTGTTTATAGTAATTTTATATCCTTCAGCTTTACCAAATTTATTGATGAGCTCTAGTAGTTTTCCAGCGGTGTCTTTAGAATCTCCTATGTATGGTATCATATCATTTGCAAACATTGAGAGTTTTACTTCTTCCTTTCCAATCTGGATTCCTTTTATTTCTTTTTCTTGTCTGATTGCTGTGGCTAGGACTTCCAATAGTATGTTGAATAAAAGTGGTGAGAGTGGGCATCCTTGTCTTGTCCCTGATCTTAGAGGAAATACTTTCAGCTTTCCACCACTGAGTATGATGTTAGCTGTGGGCTTCTCACATAAGGCTTTTATTTTATTCAGGTATGTTCACTTTATACCCACTTTCTGGAGAGTTTGTGTCATATATGGATGTTGAACTTTGTCAAAACCTTTTTCTACATCTCTTGAGACAATCATATGTTTTTATTCTTCAATTTGTTAATGTGGTATATCACATTGACTGAGTTGAGGATACTGAATCATCCTTGCATCCCTGGAATAAATCCCACTTGATCATGGTGTATGATCTTTTTGATGTATTGTTGGATTCAGTTTGCTAATATTTTGAGGAGGACTTTTGCATCCATGTTCATCAGTGATATTGGCCTGTAATGTTCTTTTTTTGTGATATCTTTGTCTGGTTTTGGTATCAGGGTTATGCTGGCCTCATAGAATGAGTTCAGAAGCATTGCTTCCTCTGCAATTTTTTTTTGGACTATTTTGAAAAGGTTAGGTGTTAACTCTTCTGTGAATCTTTGGTAGAATCCACCTGTGATGCCATCTGGTCTTTTGTTTGTTGGAAGTTGTTATTTTGTTTTTGTTTTTTAATTACTGATGCAACTTCATTATTGGTAATTGGTCTGTTCATATCTTCTATTTCTTCCCAGTTCCAACTTGACAGATTGTACCTTTCTAAGAATTTGTCCATTTCTTATATGTTGTCCATTTTATTGTGTATAGTTGCTTTTAGTAGTCTCTTATGATCCTCTGTATTTCTGTGGTGTCAGCTGTAAGTTTTCCTTTTTCATTTTGGATTTTATTGATTTGGGCCCTCTCTCTTTGTTTCTTGATGAGTGTGGTCAAAGCTGTATCAATTTTTAAAATATCTTTTCAAAGAACCAGCTACTCTTTTCATTGATCTTTTCTATTCTTCTTTTACTCTCTCTTTCATTTATTTCTGCTCTGATCTTTATGATTTCTTTCCTTCAACTAAATTTGGGTTTTGTTTGTTCTTCTTTTTCTAGCTCCTTAAGGTATAAGGTTAGGTGTTTTATCTAAGATTTTTCTTGTTTGATGAAATAAACTTCTATCGCTATAAACATCTCTCTTAGAACTGCCTTTATTACTGTGTTATTGTTGATTTCTCCCTTCATGTCTGTTAATACTTGCATTATGTATTTAGGTGCTCCTATGTTGGGTGCATATATATTTACAATTCTTATATCTTCTTCTTGGATTGATCCCTTGATCATAATGTAATATCCTTCTTTGTCTCTTTTAACAGTCTTTATTGTAAAGTCTTTTTTTTTTTTTTCTGATATAAGTATTGCTACCCTGGCTTTCTTTTCAATCCATTTGCATGGAATACATTTTTCCATCCCCTCATTTTCAGTCTATGTCTCCTTAGATCTGAAGTGAGTCTCTTATCGGCAGCATATATACAAGACTATATATATCTATTTATATATATATATATATATGATTGTTATAAGTTTACTGATCTCTTAATTTCAAGCACGTTTTAAAAACCCTGCATTTGGGGCTTCCCTGGTGGTGCAGTGGTTACAAATCCATCTGCCAATGCAGGGGATACGGGTTCGACCCCTGGTCTGGGAAGATCCCACATGCCACGGAGCAACTAAGCCTGTGAGCCACAACTACTGAACCCTGCGGGCCTAGAGCCCATGCTCTGCAACAAGAGAAGCCACCACAATGAGAAGCCTGCACACCTCAATGAAGAGTAGCCCCCACTCACCACAACTAGAGAAAGCCTGCATGTAGTAACGAAGACCCAACACAGCCAAAAATAAATAAATAAGTTTTTAAAAATAAGTAAACAAATAAAAAATACAAACCCTGCATTTGTACTCTCCTAGCCTCCTGATTACTGTTTTTGATATATTTTACATTTAATTGTTTTGTGTATCACTTAACTGCTTATTGTGGATATGGATGATTTTACTACTTTTGTCTTCTAATATTCCTACTAGCTGTGTGGATGACTTCCTATCTTTACTATATGTTTGCCTTTACTGATGAACTTTTTCCTTTCATAATTTTCATATTTCTAGTTGTCGTCTTTTCTTTCTCACTTAGAGAAGTTCCTTTAATATTTGTTGTAAAGGTGTTTTGGTGGTGCTGAACTCTTTTAGCTCTTGCTTGTCTGTGATGCTTTCAATTTCTCAATCAAATACCTGAAAGAGAACCTTGATGGGTAGAATATTCTTGGTTGTAGGCTCTTCCCCTTCATCACTTTAAATACATCATGCCCCTGACTTCTGGCCTTCACAGTTTCTTCTGAAAAGTCAACTGGTAGCCTTATGACAATTCCCTTGTATGTTATTTGTTCCTTTTCCCTTGCTGCTTTTATATTTTCTAATTCTTTGTTTAAAAAAAAAAAAAAACTTCTAATTTTCACTCTGTACATCCATTCTCCTCCCGAGTTCTTTGATCATCTTTACAATCATTACCCTGAACTATTTCTCAGATGCATTGCCTATCTCCATGTCACTTATTTCTTCTTCTGGGGTTTTATCTTGTTCCTTCGTCTGAAACATATTCCTCTGTCACCTCATTGTGTCTAAATTGCTATTTGTATTTTTACGTATGTGGTAGGTCGTTTACATTTCTTGACCTTGGAGAAGTGACCCTCTGTAGGAGACACCCTATGCATCCCAGGAGTCAACTCTCCTCTCGTCACGCAAGGGCCAAGGGCCAGCTGGTCCCAGGGTAGTATCTGGCCTGCATATGCGGATTCTATCTGCAGGCTGCAGGACCATAGTTTTCTTGCTTCTGGTGTCTGCCCCCTGGTAGGTGAGGCTGGTCTAGAGGCTTGTGCAGGCTTCGTGGTGTGAGGGGCTGGTGCCTGCTCACCAGTGGGTGGAGCTGGGTCTTGATCCTCTGGTGGGCAGGGTCATGCCTAGGATGTGTCTAGAGGTGGCTGTGTCTCTAGCCTGCCTGCCTATGGGTGGGGCTGTGTCCCTCCCCCCAGTTACTTGTTCGGCCAGAGGTGTCCAAGCACTGGCGCCTACAGGCTCTTGGGTGGGGCCAGGCCTTGATGACAATATGTCAGCCTCCAGGAGAGCTCGCACAGGTAAATGCTCCCTGACACGTCCACCACCAGTGTCCTTGTCCCCAAAGTGAGCCAGAGACACCCCTCCCTCCCCAGGAGACCCTCCAAGACCAGCAGGTAGGTCTGTCCCAGGCTCCTATGAAATTGTGGCTTTTGCCCTTGTTCCTGGTGTGTGTGAGATTTTGTGTGCGCCCTGTAAGAGTGAAGTCTCTGTTTTCCCCAGTCCCGTGGAACTCCTGCGACCAAGCCCCACTGGCCTTCAAAGCCAAATGCTCTGGGGGCTCCTCTTCCCAGTGTCAGACCCCCACACTGGGGGCCTGACATGGAGCTCAGAACTCTCACTCCTGTGGGAAAACCTCTGTAATATAATTATTCCCCAGTTTGTGGGTCACCCACCCAGAGAGTATCAGATTTGATTATATCACAACTCCAACCCTCCTACCAGTTTTGTTGTGCTTCCTTCTTTATGTCTTTAGTTGTAGAGATCTTTTCTGGTAGGTTTCAGACTTTTTCAATGATGGTTGTTCTGCAGATTTTAGTGATTTTGGTGTCCTCATGAGAGGAGGTGAGCTTAGGGTTCTTTTACTCCACCATCTTGGCCGCTCCCACAGGATTCACTTTCCCCTTTGCTGAGTTTAATATTCTCTCTTTGTCTTTTGTTTTTGCCAATTTAATTACAATATGCCTTGGTGTGTTCCTCTTTGGCTTAGTCCTCTATAGGACTCTGCACTTCCTGCACTTGGCAACTGGTTCCTTTTCCTAGGTTAGGGAAGTTTTCAGCTATTACGCCTTCAGTTATGTTCTCAGCCCCTTTCTCTTCTCTCTTCTCCTTCTGGCACCCCTACAGTGCAAATATTAGTATGCTTGATGTTGTCCCAGAGGTGTCTTAAACTGTCCTCATTTCTTTTCATTCTTTTTCTTTTTTCTGTTCAGCATCAGCAATTTCCACTGCTCTGTCTTCCAGCTTGCTGATCGATTCCTCTGTATCATTTACTTTACTATTGATTCCTTCTAATATATTTTACATTTCACTTATTGTATTCTGCATCTGTTTAGTTGTTCTTTATATTTTCTGACTCTTTGTTAAAAACTTCTAACTTCTCACTCTGTGCATCCATTCTTCTCCCAAGTTCTTTGATCATCTTTACAGTCATTACCTAGAACTCTTTCCTAGGTAGATTTCCTATCTCCACTTCACTCAGTTCTTCTTCTGAGGTTTTATTTAGTCCCTTCATCTGGAACATTTTCCCCTGTCACCTCATTTTGTCTAACTTGCTGTTTTTATTTTTATGGGTCTGGTGGGTATGTTTCCCAACCTTAAAGAAGGGGCTTTTTGTGAGAGACAGAGTTCCAGCAGCACACTCCCCTCTCATCAGCAGAGCCATATGCTCTAGGAGTCCCCCCTATGATGTCTGTCTGGGTCTTTCTGTTGTGGCAGGCTGACTATGTGGGTGGTCCAGTAGGCCTGGTGGCTCCCAGTCTATTTAGTTACCTGGTGTGGCTTGTGCAGAGGCTGCTGGCCACTGGTTGGCAGAAGTAGGTCACGAGGCAGCTGACTGCAGAACCCCAGGGAAGCCTGGGGCTAGTGCTGGCTCTCTGGTGGGTGGATTCAGGGTCCAGGTGATACCAGGGCTGTTGCCCACCCACTGGTGGGTGAAGTCAGGTTCTAGGGCAAGTACCAACCTACTGGTGGGCAGAACCAGGTCCTGAGTTCTGGTTGCTGGGCACCAGGGGTCCTAGAGCAGGTGTCACATCACTGGTGGATGGCACCAGTTCCTGACAAAGATTTCTGTGGGTCCCGAGTTTTCTTGACACTTGTGTTGGCCTGCTACTGGACAGGGCCTCCTCTCTAGTGGGATGGCCAGTCCAGACTGCAGTGCTGTGGTTTTCTTACAGCTGGTGTCTGCACTCTGGTGAGTGGAACTGGGTCCAGAGGCAGCTATGGGCTCAAGGGTTCTTAAGGCAGCCTGTCTGCTGTTGGATGGGGCTCTGTCCATGCCCAGTCAGTTACTTAGCCTGAGATGTCCCAGCACTGGAGCCAAAATGGCCCTTGCCAGCACCAGCGTCCATGTCCATGTGGTAGAACAAGCTCCGCAAACAGCTGCCACCAGCGTCTATGTCTGCAGGGTGAACTGCAGGGAGAGGAGGTGAGCTTAGGGCCTTTCTACTCTACCATCTTACACATTCTCTCTCAAACTTCTTTTTTTTTTTAAATTGAACCATAGTTGATTTACAATGTTGTGTTAATTCTGCTGTAGAGCAAAGTGACTCAGTTATACATATATATACATTCTTTTTTATGTTCTTTTCCATTATAGTTTATCACAGGATATTGAATATAGTTCCCTGTGCTGTACAGTTGGTCCTTGTTGTTTATCAATTCTCCATGTAATAGTTTGCATCTGCTGACCCCAACCTCGCACTCCATCTCTCCCCCACCCCTACCTTGGCAACCCCAGGTCTGTTCTCTATGTCTGTGAGTCTGCCAAACTTAATTCTTAAATGCTATTACCTCAGCCAGCTATTTTTCATCATAGGTTTAGGTATAATAAAAGAATGTATAAAACTTAAAAGCCATGAAAAGGAAGAGGGGGAAGAAGAAGAAAAGGAGGAGAGACTGATCCTAAATCAGGTTCTCACTAAAAATTAAAGTTTTAAAGGGAGAGAAGGGGGGAACTCCAGTGGTCAGGACTCCGCGGTTCCACTGAAAGGGGCAAGGGTTCGATCCCTGGTCAGGGAACTGTGATCCCACATGCTGCATGGCACAGCCAAAAAAAAAAAAAAAAGAAAGAAAGAAAAGAAATTAAAAGAGAAAAGGAAAAAAGTGACGTTTTCAATTCTGTACAGAATCTGTGAGTGAATCCTTATAAATGGAGGAAAGATAACAAATCTATTTTAGTCAACACAGTAATATATTTTATATACCACCAATTTTGAGATTATTTATATTTTAAAATATTGCTTCAAACCTCTAAATCGTTACAAGTGGTAGAGTCTGCCACCCTCTTTGGCCGAACAATTATATACTATAAGTCAGCCAAAATTCTTCCATTTCTGTATAATCTTATATGTGGGTGGTGTTGGTTAGTTCTTATAAACTGTTTGAATACTTACATGTCACAAAAGACAAGTTGTCGTTAAAAATAGTATGTTCACAAAAGTATTTTTCAAAATACAAGATTATCTTATTCGCAGAAAAAGAAACATTACTGTATTAAGGCTAAAACTGTGAAAAAGAAAGCCAAGATATGTCCAAGGAAAGCTTTTGCTGAAAAGTTAATTTGCTCATCTTTGAAACTTTATTATGTTTACTGTGTAAGCAAGATACTTTCAGAGGCTAGAATATAAAACCACTTATTGGTAAGTTAACACCATGAGAGTTTATTCTATAAATGTTAATATGAGATATGCAATTCATTTTCTACAATATTCAAATTTTCAAGTTCTGCTAAATCCTAAGGTCACATTACTAGCAAGTTAGGATACCTCTAGACATCTGTAAAATTTAAATTCTGCTCTTCACAGAAGCCTACAAATTCTCTGTCTCATGCTCTAAATTCTAAAACATTCTATGGCTTTGGAGAAAGCCAACGAGATTCCAGATTTACAATAAGACAACACATGCTGTACATAATGTTATAGGAAAAGAAACCTAGATTTTAAATCGATAATATTATGCACAGAAGTAAAGTGCTATCGATTTCAAGTTTGAAATGGAATTTCAAGTTTGAAAAGAAATTTCAAGAAATAAGGAAATATCAGAACATACGGTGACTGTTAAATAACTCACCTCGGACTCCTTAAAGCAGAACATATTATGGAAAAGAAGAGTGTCACACAGAGAGCTAAAATAGCATCTCTGCAATCCTTACAATGAAAAAGATAAGGAATTACTGAAAATGGAATATTTCTGAACTGGAATGGAAATGACAAGTGTCTTCCAAACCCTTCGTTGCATAGATGAGAAATATGGGGTGCAGGGGGGGCAGAGTTCAGCTAGAAATCATCATCGGCAGTGTAACTTCTGACGTCTATGGCACTGATTGATCATCTCATTGATGGGAAGGTACAGTCACCATCATTAGTGTATAACCAGAGTGGAAGTAATAAACAACATGTCTGGGAAAGGGGTCAGAAAAAATGGAAATAAACAACCTTTTTGGTTCCCTCACATCTTCTGAATGCTCTCTCTCGTTACCTGAGTCGCGGCAAGGTCCTGCACTAACTCTAAAGCAAAATATTCCTCAACTCTCCCAATTAGTGCAAGGAAGAAAAACAGTCTTATCTCAGTTTCCCTTCAGTGATGATCCATGGATAAATGTCTCACCTTCTAACCACCCTCTGAGCCAACACGCAACTAGCCTCTAAGGTCATTAAACTTCTAAAGAACAGAGCTCACAGCAAGTCTGGTGGAGTGGCTCAGGGGTGTATGCAAGTGTCTGCAAATGAAGGGAAAGCCCTGCAAGCAGTGGTCTGGGCACTGTAAATAAATTCTAGCTGGTTGTCAGGTTTGCAAACACAGAATCTATAAATAATGAGGATCAACACTACATCAAGACAGTGACTTTGGAAGCCAAAGTATTGCCCAGACATAACGACAATAATGACAAGGCAACAGCTAACATTTGCAGTGCCCTACTGTGTGCCAGGAGCTCTTCTAAACACTTTATAAAAATTAATGCATTTAAATCGCACAAAACCCTATGAGACCAGAGTTATCATTATCCCCATTTCGTAGAAGAGGAAATTAAGGCACGGAGAATATAATACATTGCTGAGGTTCCTCAGGTAACAGTGGGGTAGCAGGGATTTGTGCCCAGGAAAACTGGTCCAAAGCCCAATCCTCAGTCACTATGGGGTGAACAGAAGCAGGGTTTCTATGACTCCCCAACCAGCACCTCTGCTCTAGTCAGTGTGGTCCCTGATATATTTCTTCATTCATCAAACATTTTCTGATCTGCCCAAAAATGTCAGGTGCTATGTTAGATATTGGAGGGACAAGTAGAATAAGGAGAGTCTTAGCTTTAAGGAGGTCAACTGTCTATGAGACATGTGTAAAACAACAATTATGGAAATGCAAGGTAAGTATAGGGTCCCAGAGCGGAGGTATCAAAAGGGGTCTCTAGATGGAGGCCTCTCTGGGGACGTGTCTAAGAGGGAGTGAAGTTTGACATGAGTTTAGATTAAGAAATAGGAATTCAGTGAATTAAAAGGTGGCAGTAGGAGTGAGAAGGAAAAGATATCAAAGACAGTTATGAAGGATGCTAATGCCTAGAAAACAAGGGTGTCATTTTAAGGCTGTAAGAAACCAAACACGTAGGAAATAGTGGGTGATGAGGCTAAAGGCAGAGGATGGCAAGGGAAAGACTTGCATATCACCCGGGGGTCTGACTCATCTCTCAAACACCATGAGCAGAGAGCAGGCATGAGTATATTTGGCTCCTAGAAGGAGAGCTCTGGAGGGCTGTGGAGGGCAGATCAGAAGGGACTGAGACTGGAGTGACCAGACCTGCTGGGAGACCACTGCGGGGACCCAACAGGGCTGCGGCGAGCCTGGAGGGATGTGGGGTGTGACCCCTCACGTCACCAGGGCTCCCACGCCTGCCATATCCTCCCACCACAATGCATGCTCATTCTACATCTGGATCCTCAATCTCTCCTCCATCTGAAATGCTCTCTCTCCTCCCTTCCTCTGTCCAAAAATGATCACTTTGAGGACTTGCTCTAAATTTCCCCTTTCCTAAGAAGCTGTCCTTAATTACAGTTCTCAACAATGTTCCCATTTTTTAAATTCTGTAATACAACATACAGTAAATACCTTGGCCGAATCACATTACAGCTTGCAGATCATTTCACATACACAGACGGGCCCAAGACTGTACAATTCTTTGTATTTCCTTCAAAACCTACAACTACCTTGCACACATCATGTCAGCACACGTCCAAGAAGCATTCTTTATAAGCTATGAACTTTTATCAGCTCAGCTATCCCTTTAGAGCAGGTGTCCCCAACCCCCAGGCTGTGGACCAGTACCGGTCTGCGGTCTGTTAGGAACCAGGTCACACAGCAGGAGGTGAGTGGTGGGAGAGCGAGCAAAGCTTCATCTGCTGCTCCCCATCACTCCCCATCACTCACATTACTGCCTAAACACCACCACCCCACCCGAGGAAAAACTGTATTCCACGAAACCAGTCCCTGGTGCCAAAAAGGTTGGGTAACGCTGCTTTAGAGCAGCTGCTTGAACTGTTTGCCCTTCTCCACAGGTCATCAACCATGTTGCCCAGCACAACGGGATTTTACACCCGCTAAAGCTCAGTAGAACAAAGACACAACTTCATTTCACCTGCAAGTCCTACTGCCCCAGAGAAAAGCAAAAACACTGTGTGACCTCTAATGCTTTTCTGACATTCTCACCGCAATCTGTAACTGTTTTCCAGATGCCTACTGTTTTTCACTCTTAAAACTGACAAACCAATTTCTATTTTTTCTTTATTTCTAAAATTAAAATGTCTAATTTTTGTCCTCCCAGCTAGGTGGAGTTTCCATAAAATGAAAATGTATTTTCCAGGGGGCTTCCCTGATGGCGCAGTAGTTGAGAGTCTGCCTGCCAGTGCAGGGGACACGGGTTCGAGCCCTGGTCTGGGAAGATCCCACATGCCACGGAGCGCCTAGGCCCATGAGCCACAATTGCTGAGCCTGCGCGTCTGGAGCCTGTGCTCTGCAACGGGAGGGGCCGCGGCGGTGAGAGGCCAGCGCACCGCGATGAAGAGTGGCCCCCACTTGCCGCGACTGGAGAAAGCCCTCACACAGAAACGAAGGCCCAGCCCAGCCATAAATAAATAAATAAATAAATAAAAATTTGAAAAAAATATATATATATATTTTCCAGAAAAACCCTGTCTTCCCCGTAATGCATCATGGTGAACACCTTGCTAAAATATCACCATTTTCCAAGTCGGTGCCTCCACAGGCGTTTCACTGTGTCTTGCCGCTTCCGACTACGTCCCTTTAACTGTGCCAAAGTGTTTACCATGGCACCTAAGAACGTTCAGAGTCTGAGGCAAACTTCAAGGAAGACTAAACCGTAATTTTGGACTGCGACCACGTCTTTCGGCCTCCCCTTTAATCCTTCATTTTCTTACTCTGGTCTATATATATATATATATAGTTTTTAAGTGAACAGGCATTGTTATTTATTCCTTCTACACATATTAAGCTAGGCATGGGTATGAAAAAGTAAACACAGAGATTTAGTCCCTTCCTTCTTTTTTCTTTTTTAACATCTTTATTGGAGTATAATTGCTCCACAGTGGTGTGTTAATTTCTGCTTTATAACAAAGTGAATCAGCTATACATATACACATACCCCTGTATCTCCTCCCTCTTGCGTCTCCCTCTCACCATCCCTATCCCATCCCTCTAGGTGGTCACAAAGCACCGAGCTGATCTCCCTGTGCTATGCGGCTGCTTCCCACTAGCTATCTATTTTACATTTGGTAGTATATATAAGTCCATGCCACTCTCTCATTTCGTCCCAGTTTACCCTTCCGCCTCCCCATGTCAAGTCCATTCTCTACATCTGCATCTTTATGCCTGTCCTGCCCCTAGGTTCTTCAGAACCATTTTTTTTTTTTTAGATTCCATATATATGTGTTAGCATACAGTATTTATTTTTCTCTTTCTGACTTACTTCACTCTGTATGACAGTCTCTAGGTACAACCACCTCACAACAAATAACTCAATTTCCTTTCTTTTTATGGTTGAGTAATATTCCATTGTATATATGTGCCACATCTTCTTTATCCATTCATCTCTCAATGGACACTTAGGTTGCTTCCATGTCCTGGCTATTGTAAATAGAGCTGCAATGAACATTGTGGTACATGACTCTTTGAATTATGGTTTTCTCAGGGTATATGCCCAGTAGTGGGATTGCTGGGTCGTATGGTAGTTCTATTTTTAGGTTTTTAAGGAACCTCCATACTGTTCTCCATAGTGGCTGTATCAATTTACATACCCACTAACAGTGCAAGAGTGTTCTCTTTTCTCCACAACCTCTCCAGCATTTATTGTTTGTAGATTTTTTGATGAAGGCCATTCTGACCGGTGTGAGATGATATTTCATTGTAGTTTTGATTTGCATTTCCTAATGATTAATGATGTTGAGCAT
This sequence comes from Balaenoptera acutorostrata, assembly GCF_949987535.1. NCBI lineage: Eukaryota > Metazoa > Chordata > Mammalia > Artiodactyla > Balaenopteridae > Balaenoptera > Balaenoptera acutorostrata. The sequence continues at coordinate 887,149 of NW_026646471.1, forward strand.
TCTTTCATGTGTTTGTTGGCAATCTATATATCTTCTTTGGAGAAATGTCTGTTTAGGTCTTCTGCCAATTTTTGAATTGGGCTGTTTGTTTTTTTGATATTGAGCTGCATGAGATGCTTGTAAATTTTGGAGATTAACCCTTTGTCAGTTGATTCATTTGCAAATATTTTCTCGCATTCTAAGGGTTGTCTTTTCATATTATTTACAGTTTCCTTTGCTGTGCAAAAGCTTTTAAATTTCATTAGATCCCATTTGTTTAATTTTTGTTTTTATTTCCATTTCTCTAGGAGGTGGGTCAAAAAGGATCTTGCTGTGATTTATGTCATAGAGTGTTCTGCCTATGTTTTCCCCTAAGAGTTTTATAGTGTCTGGCCTTACATTTAGCTCTTTAATCCATTTTGAGTTTATTTTTGTGTATGGTGTTAGGGAGTGTTCTAATTTCATTCTTTTACATGTAGCTGTCCAGTTTTCCCAGCACCAGTTATTGAAGAGGCTGTCTTTTCTCCATTGTATATTCTTGCCTCTTTTATCAAAAATAAGGAGACCATATGAGAGTGGGTTAATCTCTCGGCTTTCCAACCTGTTCCATTGATCTATGTTTCTGTTTTTGTGCCAGTACCATACAGTCTTGATTACTGTAGCTTTGTAGTATAGTCTGAAGTCTGGGAGTCTGATTCCTCCAGCTCCGTTTTTCTTTCTCAAGATTGCTTTGGCTATTCGGGGTCTTTTGTGTTTCCATACATAGTGAAATGTTTTAGTTCCAGTTCTGTGAAAAATGCCAGTAGTAGTTTGATAGGGATTGCATTGAATCTGTAGATTACTTTTGGTAGTAGAGTCATTTTCACAATGTTGATTCTTCCAATCCAAGAACATGGTATATCTCTCCATCCGTTTGTATCATCTTTAATTTCTTTCATCAGTGTCTTATACTTTTCTGCATACAGGTCTTTTGTCTCCTTAGGTGGGTTTATTCCTAGGTATTTTATTCTTTTTGTTGCAATGGTAAATGGGAGTGCTTCCTTAATTTCTTTCAGATTTTTCATCATTAGTGTATAGGAATGCAAAAGATTTCTGTGCATTAATTTTGTATCCTGCTACTTTACCAGATTCATTGATTAGCTCTAGTAGTTTTCTGGTAGCATCTTTAGCATTCTCTATGTATAGTATCATGTCATCTGCAAACAGTGACAGCTTTACTTCTTCTTTTCCAATTTGTATTCCTTTTATTTCTTTTTTTTCTCTGATTGCTGTGGCTAAAACTTCCAAAACTATGTTGAATAATAGTGGTGAGAGTGGACAGCCTTGTCTTGTTCTTGATCTTAGAGGAAATGGTTTCAGTTTTTCACCACTGAGAATGATGTTGGCTGTGGTTTTGTCATATATGGTCTTTATTATGTTGAGGTAATTTCCCTCTATGCCTACTTTCTGGAGGGTTTTTATCATAAATGGGTGTTGAATTTTGTCAAAAGCTTTTTCTGCATCTATTGAGATGATCATATGGTTTTTCTCCTTCAATTTGTTAATATGGTGTATCACATTGATTGATTTGTGTATATTGAACAATCCTTGCATTCTTGGGATAAACCCCACTTCATCATGGTGTATGATCGTTTTCTCTTTGCTAGTATTTTGTTGAGAATATTTCCATCTCTGTTCATCAGTGACATTGGTCTTTAGTTTTCTTTCTTTGTGACATCTTTGTCTGGTTTTGGTATCAGGGTTATGGTGGCCTTGTAGAATGAGTTTGAGAGTGTTCCTCCCTCTGCTATATTTTGGAAGAATTTGAGAAGGATAGGTGTTAACTCTTCTCTAGATGTTTGATAGAATTCGCCTGTGAAGCCATCTGGTCCTGGGCTTTTGTTTGTTGGAAAATTCTGAATCACAGTCTCAATTTCAGTGCTTGTGATTGGTCTGTTTATATTTTCTATTTCTTCCTGGTTTCATCTTGGAAGGTTGTGCTTTTCCAGGAATTTGTCCATTTGTTCCAGGTTGTCCATTTTATTGGCATATAGTTGCTTGTAGTAATCTCTCATGATCTTTTGTATTTCTGCAGTGTCAGTTGTTATTTCTCCTTTTTCATTTCTAATTCTATTCATTTGAGTCTTCTCTCTTTTTTGCTTCATGAGTCTGGCTAACGGTTTATCAATTTTGTTTATTTTCTTAAAGAACCAGCTTTTAGTTTTATTGATCTTTGCTATTGTTTCCTTCCTTTCTTTTTCATTTATTTCTGATCTGATCTTTATGATTTGTTTCCTTCTGCTAACTTTGGGGTTTTTTTGTTCTTCATTCTCTAATTGCTTTGGGTATAAGGTTATGTTCTTTATTTGAGATGTTTCTTGTTTCTTGAGGTAGGATTGTATTGTTATAAATTTCCCTCTTAGAACGGCTTTTGCTGCATCCCATAGGTTTTGGCCATCGTGTTTTCACTGTCATTTGTTTCTAGGTATTTCTTGATTTCCTCTTTGACTTCTTCAGCGATCTCTTGGTTATTAAGTAGTGTATTGTTTAGCCTCCATGTGTTTATATTTTTTACAGATTTTTCCTGTAACTGATATCTAGTCTCATAGCGTTGTGGTGGGAAAAGATACTTGATACGATTTCAATTTTTTAAAACTTACCAAGGCTTGACTTGTGACCCAAGATATGATCTAGCCTGGAGAGTGTTCCATGAGCACTTGAGAAGAAAGTGTATTCTGTTGTTTTTGGATGGAATGTCCTATAAATATCAATTAAGTCCATCTTGTTTAATGTATCATTTAAAGCTTGTGTTTCCTTATTTATTTTCACCTTGGATGATCTGTCCATTGGTGAAAGTGGGATGTTAAAGTCGCCTACTATAATTGTGTTACTGCCAATTTCCCCCTTTATGGCTGTTAGCATTTGCCTTATGTATTGAGGTGCTCCTATGTTAGGTGCATAAATATTTACAATTGTTATATCTTCTTCTTGGATTGATCCCTTGATCATTATGTAGTGTCCTTTTTTGTTTGTTGTAATAGTCTTTATTTTAAGTCTATTTTGTCTGATATGAGAATTGCTACTCCAGCTTTCTTTTGATTTTCATTTGCATGGAATATCTTTTTCCATCACCTCACTTTCAGTCTGTATGTGTCCCTAGGTCTGAAGTGGGTCTCTTGTAGACAGCAAATATACGGGTCTTGTTTTTCTCTCCATTCAGCCAGTCTATGTCTTTTGGCTGGAACATTCAATCCATTTACATTTAAGGCAGTTATCGATATGTGTGTTCCTATTACCATTTTCTTAATTGTTTTGGGTTTGCTATTGTAGGTCTTTTCCTTCTCTCGTGTTTCCTGCTAGAGAAGTTCCTTTAGCATTTGTTGCAAAGCTGGTTTGGTGGTGCTGAATTCTCTTAGCTTTTGCTTGTCTGTAAAGGTTTTATTTTCTCTGTCAAATCTGAATGAGATCCTTGCTGGGCAGAGTAATCTTGGTTGTAGGTTTTTCCCTTTCACCACTTTAAATATATCCTGCCACTCCCTTCTGGCTTGCAGAGTTTCTACTGAAAGATCAGCTGTTAACCTTATGGGGATTCCCTTGTATGTTATTTGTTGTTACTCCCTTGCTGCTTTTAATATTTTTTCTTTGTATTTATTTTTTGATAGTTCGATTAATATGTGTCTTGGCATGTGTCTCCCTGGATTTATCTTGTATGGGACTCTCTGTGCTTCCTGGACTTGATTAACTATTTCCTTTCCTATATTAGGGAAGTTTTCCACTATAATCTCTTCAAACATTTTCTCAGTCCCTTTCTTTTTCTCTTCTTCTTCTGGGACCACTATAATTCGAATGTTGGTGCGTTTAATATTGTCCCAGAGGTATCTGAGACTGTTGTCAATTCTTTTCATTCTTTTTTCTTTATTCTGCTCTGCAGTGGTTATTTCCACTATATTATCTTCCAGGTCACTTATCCGTTCTTCTGCCTCAGTCATTCTGGTATTGATTTCTTCTAGAGAATATTTAATTTCATTTATTGTGTTGTTCATCATTGTTTGCTTGCTCTTTGGTTCTCTGGGTCTTTGTTAAACGTTTCTTGTATTTTTTCCATTCTATTTCTAAGATTTTGGATCATCTTTACTATCATTACTCTGAATTCTTTTTCAGGTAGACTGCCTATTTCCTCTTCATTTGTTTGGTCTGGTGGGTTTTTACCTTACTCCTTCATCTGCTGTGTGTTTCTTTGTCTTCTCATTTTGCTTAACTTACTGTGTTTGGGGTCTCCTTTTTGCAGGCTGCAGTTCGTAGTTCCCATTGTTTTTGGTGTCTGTCCTCAGTGGCTAAGGTTGGTTCAGTGGGTTGTGTAGGCTTCCTGGTGGAGGGGACTAATGCCTGTGTTCTGGAGGATGAGGCTGGATCTTGTCTTTCTGGTGGGCAGGACCACATCTGGTGGTGTGTTTTAGGGTGTCTGTGAACTTATTATGATTTCAGGCAGCCTCTCCGCTCATGGGTGGGGTTGTGTTCCTGTCTTGCTAGTTGTTTGGCATAGGGTGTCCAACACTGTAGCTTGCTGGTCATTGAGTGGAGCTGGGTCTTAGCATTGAGATGGAGATCTCTGGGAGAGCTTTCGTCTTTCGATATTACGTGGAGCCAGGAGGACTGTGGTGGACCAATGTCCTGAACTCGGCTCTCCCACTTCAGAGGCACAGGCCTGATACCCGGCCAGAGCACCAAGACCCTTTCAGCCACACAGCACAGAAGAAAATGGAGACAATAAGAAAGAAAGAAAATAAATAAATAAATAAAGTTATTAAAATAAAAAATAATTATTAAAAAATTAAAACGTAATAAAAAAGAAAAAAAGAAAGAAGAGAGCAACTAAACCAAAAAACAAATCCACCAATGATAACAAGTGCTAAACACTATACTAAAAAAAAAAAAAAAAAAGACACACAGAACCCTAGACAAATGGTAAAAGCAAAGCTATACATACAAAATCACACAAAGAATCATATACATACACACTCTCAAAAAAAGAAAAAGGAAAAAAAATATATATATAGCCTTGCTCCCGAAGTCCACCACCTCAATTTTGGCATAATTTGTTGTCTATTCAGGTATTACACAGATGCAGGGTACATCAAGTTAATTGTGGATATTTAATCCACTGCTCCTGAGGCTGCTGGGAGATATTTCCCTTTCTATTCTTTGTTCACACAGCTCCTGGGGTTCAGCTTTGGATTTGGCCCCATCTCTGCCTGTAGGTCACCTGAGGGCATCTTTTCTTCACTCAGACAGGACGAGGTTAAACTAGCAGCTGATTAGGGAGCTCTGGCTCACTCAGGCTGGGGAGAGGAAGAGGTACAGAATGTGGGGCGAGCCTGCGGCGGCAGAGGTCAGTGTAACATTGCACCAGCCTGAGGCATGCCATGTGTTCTCCTGGGGAAGTTGTCCCTGGATCACGGGACCCTGGCAGTGGTGGACTGCACAGGCTCCTGGGAAGGGAGGTGTGGATAGTGACCTGTGCTTGCACACAGGCTCCTTGGTGGCTGCAGCAGCAGCCTTAGTGTCTCATGCTCATCTCTCGTGTCCGCACTGATAGCTGTGGCTCACACCCATCTCTGGAGCTTGTTTAGGCCGTGCTCTGAATCCCCTCTCCTCGTGCACCCTGAAACAATGGTCTCTTGCCTCTTAGGCAAGTCTCAACTTTTTCCTGGACTCCCTCCCAGCTGGCTGTGGTGTACTAGCCCCCTTCAGGCTGTGTTCACACAGCCAACCCCAGTCCTCTCCCTGGGATCTTACCTCCGAAGCCAGAGCCTCCGCTCCCAGGCCCCACGTGGCCAGGCAGGTGAGCAGACAAGCCTCTCAAGCTGGTGAGTGCTGGTTGGCACCAATCCTCTGTGCAGGAATCTCTCTGCTTTGCCCTCTGCACCCCTGTTGCTGTGCTCTCCTCTGTGGCTCTGAAGCTTCCCCTCCAGCCACCCCACCCATCTCTGCCAGTGAAGGGGCTTCCTAGTGTGTGGAAACTTTTCCTACTTCACAGCTCCCTCCCACTGGTGCAGGTCCCATCCCCATTCTTTTGTCTCTGTTTTTCCTTTTTCTTTTGCCCTACCCAGGTAAGTGGGGAGTTCCTTGCCTTTTGGGAGGTCTGCGGTCTTCTGCTAGCATTCAGTAGGTGTTCTGTAGGAGTTGTTCTACACGTAGATGTATTTCTGGTGTATTTGTGGGGAGGAAGGCAATCTCCATGTCTCACTCCTCTGCCGTCTTGAAGCTGCCTCTCTCTGGTCTATATTTTAGTTGTTCACTCATCTTGGAAATTGTTGTGTGCTGGGTTTATAATTAACATGTGAGTTCATATCACTTTTTGCCTCAGAGTTCAGAAGGAACATACGTTTGTCCCCCAACCTTTGATATGTCTAACCCATTCTCATGCAATTCAAGTGGCTTGTTTCTGTGTCTCCATCACTATTCCTTCAGAACTACGTTCCCCACACCTTTCTTTTGATCTGACCAATTCTGTTTTACTCTCTGAACTTGCCTCTGCCAAGACACAGGTGAGTAACCCTCAAGTGCCATCAACCAGGCCACCCCACCTCGTTCATACATATTCCTTGATTCGCTCCTAAATAAACATGTTTCTGAAACTAAGAATAAACTGTAGTGAGTGGTCATTGTATAAAGTGCATTAGAAAAGATACTCTAAAAGGAGGACCAATAGAAAAGAATACTCAATTCCTCAATTAAGTTTATAACCCAATTAGGCACTGAGAGGACTGGGGAGGACTGATCAGAGCAGGATCCTGGGGGAAGAGAATTAAGCCATTTTCGAAGGAGGTTAAAACTGGACTTAGATAGGATTTTGCCACTCACCTCAAATCATACACATTTTTCTGACCTTTGAGAATTTAGTTGCATACAACATATGTGGTAAGAGAGTGTTGATCTTGGTTAATTTATTTTCATTATCCAACACTTTGTAATAGACGTGGCTGTTCTCAATTAATCCATACCATAATGTGTAGGAAGACCCAACTTTCAATTGCTTTGATGTACCAATTCCTACCCAAAGCTAGCGTTTTCAAAGATCAAATTCTACTCTATTTGCCTTTCAACTAGTCCATTTACATCAGAAAGATGTTGAGAGTTTTAGGAAAATACTTCGAAGCACACATTTTATATATAATTTCAAAATCATTAATTATTATTAATTTAAAATTATTTATATAATTTAAAAATAAGTTTAAAACTGGGTGGTAACCAGTTTAACTACCATATATTAATCTTTAGCATAGGAGTAAATGTTTCTAGAGAATGTAATTGATATTTGGCTATTTATATATTGTAGAATGCAAAAGGATTTACAGTTTAAATAGTATTTCAAATGCCAAAGAATAAAAAACAGAATTGAGAACAGTCCTGTTTCGTTTTATGAAATAACTCTTGAGATAGAGCAGATTTCAGAGCATATTATTTGAAATTAATCAGTAAGTGAGGTCTAAAGAAAGCAGTTTTGTTTTACAACTTCCTGATCCCACGAGACCATGGATGACAATGCTCAGGGGTGGCCGCACGTCTCCCTCCACAGACGCAGAGGATCCCCGCACCTTCCACTCCTTCCAGCTGAGAAAAAGGTTTAGGAATCATGTGTTTTGTCTAGGGATATGAAGCTCTCGGAATTATTAATTACAGGGAGAGAGCAAAAGACAAAACCAATTCCATAAATTCCAGTGCGTTTGGATGGAGAGAACAGGTGCCTGGACGCACACCTAAAGAAAACCGAGAGTACAGGATGCACTTCACCTCTGCGGAGGACCCCACTCTCTGCGCGCATCGCTTTCATCAGTCACACAGCAAACCCGCCAGAAGCGCCCCACTTCTTCTGCAGTGGCCGCTCACAGACAGACAGACTGCCCTCTAGTAACTAAGAAGCAAGGCGCTCTATGTACAAAACAGAACTGTACGGGTTTTTTTAAAGAGTAGTGAAGCACTAACGTTAGTAATATCGACACAACTTAGCACAAAGTTAAACATTTGTCTGTGATCTAATCATCTTCAATCTATGCCTCTAAATCATATCTTGATATCAGTCTCTTTTAAATGGTATAAATACAATAGAATAACTTAAAATAAACTTCTCACCTCATCCATTTGATGATTTTGGCATGAGATGGTATTAAACAGCTGCAGTTTGATTACACGCGCAAAAGTCTAATTTTTGTCATAGTGGAGAGAACAGGAGGTGTAAAGTCAAACAGACCTATGTTCATACCATGGCTCTCACCCTTTATCAATTTTTGATCTGAAGCAAGTTCACTCCTATAAACATCATTTTCTTATCAGTTAAATATACATTATAATAGTTACTTTAAAGGGTTATTATAAGAATCACATAAGATAATGCAGTAAAAGAACAGGTGCACTGTACATAGGTAATTAATTCTAGTTTCCTGAATCCCTTTTAAGGTGGTTACTTTAGGCTCTCATGAAAGAGACATACATCATCTCAGAAACGAATGAGTCCCTAAGTAAACTTATGATAAAGAGTCACCGATTGTGATTAAAAACCTTCCAACAAACAAAAGCCCAGGACCAGATGGCTTCACAGGTGAATTCTATCAAACATTTAGAGAAAAGCTAACACTTATCCTTCTCAAACTCTTCCAAAATATTGCAGAGGAAGGAACACCCGCAAACTCATTCTACGAGGCCACCATCACCCTGATACCAAAACCAGACAAAGATGTCACAAAGAAAGAAAACTACAGGCCAATATCACTGATGAACATAGATGCAAAAATTCTCAACAAAATACTAGCAAACAGAATCCAACAGCACATTAAAAGGATTATACACCATGATCAAGTGGGGTTTATTCCAGGAATGCAAGGATTCTTCAATATACACAAATCAATCAACGTGATACACCATATTAACAAATTGAAGGAGAAAAACCATATGATCATTTCAATAGATGCAGAGAAAGCTTTCGACATAATTCAACACCCATTTATGATAAAAGCCCTCCAGAAAGTAGTCATAGAGGGAACTTTCCTCAACATAATAAAGGCCATATATGACAAACCCACAGCCAACATTGTCCTCAATGGTGAAAAACTGAAACCATTTCCACTAAGATCAGGAGCAAGACAAGGTTGCCCACTCTCACCACTATTATTCAACATAGTTTTGGAAGTGTTAACCACAGCAATCAGAGAAGAAAAAGAAATAAAAGGAATCCAAATCGGAAAAGAAGAAGTAAAGCTGTCACTGTTTACAGATGACGTGATACTATACATAGAGAATCCTAAAGACTCTCCCAGAAAACTACTAGAGCTAATCAATGAATCTCATAAGGTAGCAGGATACAAAATTAATGCACAGAAATCTCTTGCATTTCTATACACTAATGATGAAAAATCTGAAAGTGAAATTAAGAAAACACTCCCATTTACCATTGCAACAAAAAGAATAAAATATCTAGGAATAAACCTACCTAAGGAGACAAAAGACCTGTATGCAGAAAATTATAAGACACTGATAAAAGAAATTAAAGATGATACAAATAGATGGAGAGATATACCATGTTCTTGGATTGGAAGAATCAACATTGTGAAAATGACTCTACTACCCAAAGCAATCTACAGATTCAATGCAATCCCTATCAAACTACCACTGGCATTTTTCACAGAACTAGAACAAAAAATTTCACAGTTTGTATGGAAACACAAAAGACCCCGAATAGCCAAAGCAATCTTGAGAACGAAAAATGGAGCTGGAGGAATCAGGCTCCCTGACTTCAGACTATATTACAAAGCTACAGTAATCAAGACAGTTTGGTACTGGCACAAAAACAGAAATATAGATCAATGGAACAGGATAGAAAGCCCAGAGATAAACCCACACACATATGGTCACCTTATCTTTGATAAAGGAGGCAAGCATATACAGTGGAGAAAAGACAGCCTCTTCAATAAGTGGTGCTGGGAAAATTGGACAGATACATGTAAAAGTATGAAATTAGAACACTCCCTGACACCATCCACAAAAATAAACTCAAAATGGATTAAAGACCTAAGTGTAAGGCCAGACACTATCAAACTCTTAGAGGAAAACATAGGCAGAACACTCTATGAAATAAATCACAGCAAGATTCTTTTTGACCCAGCTCCTAGAGAAATGGAAATAAAAACACAAATAAACAAATGGGACCTAATGAAACTTAAACGCTTTTGCACAGCAAAGGAAACCATAAACAAGACCAAAAGACAACCATCAGAATGGGAGAAAATATTTGCAAATGAAGCAACTGACAAAGGATTAATCTCCAAGATTTACAAGCACCTCATGCAGCTCAATAACAAAAAAATGAAAAACCCAATCCAAAAATGGGCAGAAGACCTAAATAGACATTTCTCCAAAGAAGATATACAGATTGCCAACAGACACATGAAAGAATGCTCAACATCATTAATCATTAGATTAAATCAAAACTACAATGAGATATCATCTCACACCGGTCAGAATGGCCATCATCAAAAAATCTAGAAACAATAAATGCTGGAGAGGGTGTGGAGGAAAGGGAACACTCTTGCACTGTTGGTGGGAATGTAAATTGATACAGCCACTATGGAGAACAGTATGGAGGTTCCTTAAAAAACTACAAATAGAACTACCATACGACCCAGCAATCCCACTACTGGGCATATACCTTGAGAAAACCATAGTTCAAAAAGAGTCATGTACCAAAATGTTCATTGCAGCTCTATCATTGCAGCTCCATCATCAGATGAATGGATAAAGAAGATGTGGCACATATATACAATGGAATATTACTCAGCCATAAAAAGAAATGAAATGGAGGTATTTGTAATGAGGTGGATGGAGTTAGAGTCTGTCATACAGAGTGAAGTAAGTCAGAAAAAGAAAAACAAATACAGTATGCTAACACATACATATGGAATCTAAGGAAAAAAAACAAAAAGGTCATGAAGAACCTAGCGGCAAGACGGGAATAAAGACACAGACCTACTAGAGAATGGACTTGAGGATATGGGGAGGGGGAGGAGTGAGATGTGACAGGGTGAGAGAGTGTCATGGACATATATACACTACCAAATGTAAAATAGATAGCTAGTGGGAAGCAGTTGCATAGCACAGGGAGATCAGCTCGGTGCTTTGTGACCACCTAGAGGGGTGGGATGGGGAGGGTGGGAGGGAGAGAGATGCAAGAGGGAAGAGATATGGGAACATATGTATATGTATAACTGATTCACTTTGTTATAAAGCAGAAACTAACACACCATTGTAAAGCAATTATACTTCAATAAAGATGTTTAAAAAAAAAAAAAAAGTCACCGATTCCAAGAGTACATGATGTCATTACTGAGGGCTAGGCTTCAACTGCTTCCCAACAATCTTACCACCCAATTAATTTATTATATTTTCTAGCTTCTAGACACTTCACTGGCAACGAGGAAATGAGAACGTGTGAAATTTAAATCAATCTATTTCCCCCGTGAGTTTCCAAGCTGTAACATCAGGTGTTTTAAAATCACCCAGTTCATCAGGTTTTCCACTTATTATTGGTTCAGAGCTCAAGAAACATAGAAAATCACTATAATTTTACACAGATGAATATCTACCTTGAATTATTCCAGCTGGAATCTTAATACACAAAGCAATGTTGTTGGTGTTTGGTCACTGTTGATAGTATAGAATACTTTTTGTCCAGGTTTTCTTTGGCGTTATCAATATAACAGAGAATTCAGTAATATACTCCCTGGAAATAAGAACTAGAAAGATCTAACATATTATCCCAGATCACAACTTAGTCATGCCAAAAAAAGTATTGCAAAAATAATGAGAAGATATTTTGAGGGCACTGTTTTTCTTAATTATTTCTCACTTTATTTCTCTTAACCTCTTTTTATTTTTCTTCATTGTATTCACTACTGGCTAATCATGACACAGTTAATGAACTACCAGCTAAGTCCACCACGGCCCTTCAAGTGCCCCAGCCTGATGGAAGTCTCTTCTCTTAAAAAAAAAAAAAAAAAAAGAAGAAGAAGAAGCTGGGAAAACCTGTTTTATGACATTATCCTTAAGAGCATCTTTACTCTTATGAAAGTGACCAGAATAGCTATATTTCTGAAAAGCACCAGATAATTTATAAAACGAAGTTCTCAACCAATTTATATCCTTATTTATCCTCCAGGAGGAGCAAACTTTCATGTATGATGCAGGGCTGCTTCTTTTGAAAAGGGAAGTTATTTTATACTTGGAAAGTTCTCAAAAATCATCAGATTCTTTGATTTTACAGAGAAGAACACTATGTCCCAGATAGCCTGAGTATGTTGTCACAAACTGACCAGAAACTGACCTGGGCCTGGAACTCGGGAAGCAGCCGTCTCATTTTCTACTCAGACCCCACTCCAGAAAACACACTTCTTGGTGGTCATTTCTAACACTAAGTTATTTTCAAAGGTAGAGTTGGGAGAATGTATAAATAAATTTTAAAAATGGTTTTATATCCAAAAGAGCAACTGCTAACCACAATTACTATTTCATGTAAGTGTTTCCTATTTTTACAGGGAGTGCATTTTGGTGCAAGAAAAAAAGGCATAAAATGTGTCTTCTTTAGTAACAGAATAAGAACGTTTCTGCGGAAATTAAACAGGCACTCACTAATGTTTCATCCACCAAAGCAACTTAAGAATATTATTTGGTTTTAGAAAAGCCCTGGCACATCTTATAAAAAATCATATCCACGTGACTATTAGTGCAACCAGGCCCGTCTCTATACAACACCTGAGCAGCCGCTGTTTCCTGCTGGAGCCAGCACTTGTGGGCCCAGCTCTCCGGCAGGACATGGAACAGCATGGATGCTGAGGAGTTTGTGCC